>NC_073692.1:18928464-19040546 GCF_029784155.1 Uranotaenia lowii
CCGCTAAAAATCGAGAGTTAACCAGGTGATGTGCCACCTGGAAGAATTTGGTGGACTATGGTAGAAAATGAGGGGTTATTTTGGGATGTATGTATTGTTGTTATGAGCTACTTTTTAAATTTGAGTTTTTTCAATAAAAAATACATATACCTATTTAAATCAAAATAATGTAATGAAGACTGTTTCAACCTCACATCACCCTAAACGCTAACCAGAAGCAAACAAACATCGGCGATAATTGTCATCACACCCGGAAATCAAATCAAACGAAATTCATCCATTGGAACACGACAACGAGGAAGGACAGATTGCGACAGAATCGAAAAAAAAAACAGGCAACAACAACAAAACAAACCAAGAAGGGATGCTGCGGATGCCTGCCTATTTATCTCCCCAGCAGTCAGTCGGTGTAATCTTTGTGTAAACATCGACAAAACTGTCATTCCCGGAGGAAATAAACGGTAGCAGGAGAACCCCAGAAAATTCCATTCCGAAAGCCGCACGCAATATTTGTTGTTCCAAATTAAAACTAAACATGATCAAAATATGATTCTTCATGGGACAGAGTTGTGGTCCCTCCCGGGAAAAGTGGTGGGGAATTATTTAAACGAGCTCAATTTCGCCATCGGCACTTCGGCAGGTCGGTCGGGTCTATCAGGTTACACTTTTCGGTAGGGCTTATTTTGGGTGAGGAGCACGACACCAGCAGCGGGATACAAATCTCTCATCGGCCTGAGCTGAGTGCTTCTTCAAACAGATCATCATTATTATGCTTCACCCCTTTTTTTTTCGAAGGAAAGTGTGGTTGAGATTTCTTCTTTGCTTTGTTTTTGGTATCCATTAGAGCTGATCATCTTCCGTTTGATCCATTTGGGACAACAGGATCATAATATTTAAAAATATTTGTGCTTATTAGGAAAAATAAACCTTAAAGCTATGGGCAGGGAGCTACTTAGAGAATCGTATGTCCAAAAGTGAGCAATCAGAATCTTTAAGTAATCTCTAATGTAGAGCAAAAAGAATGTGATAACCAAAAAGAGAATTTGCTTTATATTTTTCAGTTTCATTTTGTTATTAAAAAAGAAAGTTTTAGGTTTTAAATAGTTGAACGTATTTCAAACTGATAACCGTTTACCCGTTTACGAAAATTGCCCCATAAATAGTTGTAAACAACTGGTCCAACAATGCTACCCTGTGGTTCATCAAGTGGTATTCTCGGAATTTTTTGTTTGGCGCTTACAAACTAGTAAATAATGCAAATTTTTAAGTTAACGTAAACCTTTAGAATCTTTATACCACAATTATGGAAAATTTGAGAAAAATTTAAAAAATGTGAACGGATAACTGTTTTATCGTTCTCCTGAGACTCATTTAATCTTATCCAAACAGTTTTGCCTTTCCGTCGTTTTGATTCTCGTTGTAGGGGGAATTTTGATTAGTTGAATCATATCGCTGCTGGACATCGGTCAATCGGACGCTATTGACCGGATAAGTTTAATGATCCCAAACACACCGATCCGCCCCAAAAGCCTTTATGTAAACCCCTTCCCGCTTTTGGCTAAAAGCAGTTTGTGAAAAGTTGAAATTTCCCAGATTTTCAACGCCACACTTGACATGTAATGTATGTCACTGCCAGCAGCTGTCCTATTAGTGTGACATGCACAGGGAAAGTCCCGCAACTTACCACAAAACGCTTCCCACCCACCCACGCGCTCATCCGAATTGAAAAACTTCAGGCCAACCGTTTCCGGAACGTTTCATCGTCGGTTGAAGGTACGTAAACCGAAACCGTTTTAAAGCCACCCAACGCGAGCCACGCCAAAATCTCGCTTTTCACCGAAAAGGGGAAGTTTTCGCCCTATGCTTTTGCGGTCTCTCCACATAATCCTACTTTCAGCGGGCAATTCAAGGCAAGCGATGATGACAGGTTTCCACCCTCGATTTTCCTCTTGGAACGGATTGTACAACCGTTTTATTTCTACTTTTTATTTTCTCTAACCAATTATCGGTGTTAGAAATACGTTAAAATTGTGAATTTACAAAAGTTTCAACATTTGATAAAAGGAGAAAAATGAGAAGAATGGGCAAAAATTATGAAAAAAAAAAACAGAATTGACAAAAAAATGACAAAAATAACAAAAATTGCACAAAAATGCCACAATCATTTCACAAACAACATTACATAACAAAAAAATGGAGCAAAAACGATACCAAGAACATAAACATAACACAAAAATGACCCAAATGTGACTCATAATTGACAAAAAAGACAATAAACTGATGCAAAAATTACACGAAAATGGCAAATGATTAAAGATCGTCAGAAATGACGAAACTAACAAAAATGAGAAAAACGTTAAAAATATTAAAAATGGAAAATTGACAAAAATGACAAAAAAAGCAAAAATTAAAAAGTTCTGTCATTTTTATATTTATGTTTCTTTTATCATTTTTGACATTGTTGTCATTTTTGTCATTTTTGTCATTTTTGTCATTTTTGTCATTTTTGTCATTTTTGTCATTTTTCATTTTTCATTTTTGTCATTTTTGTCATTTTTGTCATTTTTGTCATTTTTGTCATTTTTGTCATTTTTGTCATTTTTGTCATTTTTGTCATTTTTGTCATTTTTGTCATTTTGTGTCATTTTTGTCATTTTGGTCATTTTTGTCATTTTTGTCATTTTTGTCATTTTTGTCATTTTTGTCCTTTTTGTCATTTTTGTTATTTTTGTCATTTTTGTCATTTTTGTCATTTTTGTCATTTCTGTCATGATTGCCATTTTTGTCATTTTCGTCATTTTTGTAATTTTTGTCTTTTAAGTCTTTTTTATAATTTTCGGCAATTTTTGTCATTTGTGTCATATTTTTCATTTTTCTCATTTTTTTTAAATTTTATGCCATTTTTGTCTTTCGCAATTGATGTCTTTTGTCTTTTTTGTCATTTTTATCATTTTAAAACATTTTTGTCATGTTTGACATTTTTATTTTTGTATTATTTGTCATTTTTGTCATTTTGGTCAATTTAATTTTTGTCATTATTGTCATTTCTGTCATTTTTGTCAAAATTTTCATTTTTGTCATTTTCGTCATTTTTGGCAATTGATGTCTTTTGTCTTTTGCCATTTTTATCATTTTAAAACATTTTTGTCATGTTTGACATTTTTATTTTTGAATAATATGTCATTTTTGTCATTTTGGTCAATTTTTATTTTTGTCATTTTTGTCATAATTTACATTTTTGTCGTTTTCGTCATTTTTGTCATTTTTGTTATTTTTGTCATTCGTGCCTTTTTTGTCATTTTTCTCGTTTTTTCCTTTTTTGTCATTTTTGTCATTTTGGTGATTTTTGTCATTTTTGTGATTTTTGTCATTTATGTCATTTTTGTTTTTCGTAATTGATGTCTTTTGTCATTTTTATCATATTTGTCATTTTGGTCTGTTTTGTCATCTTTGTCATTTTCGTCATTTTTGTCATTTTTGTCATTTTTATTATTTATGTCATTTTCGTGAGTTTTGGCATGGGATTTTTGTCATTTTTGACATTTTCGGCATTTTTGTCATTTTTGACATTTTTGTCTTTTGTCATTTTTGTCAAATGACAAAAATGACAAAAGTGACAAAAATGACAAAAATGACAAAAATGACAAAAATGACAAAAATGACAAAAATGACAAAAATGACAAAAATGACAAAAATGACAAAAATGACAAAAATGACAAAAATGACAAAAATGACAAAAATGACAAAAATGACAAAAATGACAAAAATGACAAAAATGACAAAAATGACAAAAATGACAAAAATGACAAAAATGACAAAAATGACAAAAATGACAAAAATGACAAAAATGACAAAAATGACAAAAATGACAAAAATGACAAAAATGACAAAAATGACAAAAATGACAAAAATGACAAAAATGACAAAAATGACAAAAATGACAAAAATGACAAAAATGACAAAAATGACAAAAATGACAAAAATGACAAAAATGACAAAAATGACAAAAATGACAAAAATGACAAAAATGACAAAAATGACAAAAATGACAAAAATGACAAAAATGACAAAAATGACAAAAATGACAAAAATTACAAAAATGACAAAAATGACAGAAATGACAAAAATGGCAAAAATGACAAAAACGACAAAAATGGCAAAAATGACAAAAATGACAAAAATGACAAAAATGACAAAAATGACAAAAATGACAAAAATGACAAAAATGACAAAAATGACAGAAATGACAAAAATGGCAAAAATGACAAAAACGACAAAAATGGCAAAAATGACAAAAACGACAAAAATGACAAAAATGACATAAATGACAAAAATGACAAAAATGACAAAAATGACAAAAATGACAAAAATGACAAAAATGACAAAAATGACAAAAATGACAAAAATGACAAAAATGACAAAAATGACAAAAATGACAAAAATGACAAAAATGACAAAAATGACAAAAATGACAAAAATGACAAAAATGACAAAAATGACAAAAATGACAAAAATGACAAAAATGACAAAAATGACAAAAATGACAAAAATGACAAAAATGACAAAAATGACAAAAATGACAAAAATGACAAAAATGACAAAAATGACAAAAATGACAAAAATGACAAAAATGACAAAAATGACAAAAATGACAAAAATGACAAAAATGACAAAAATGACAAAAATGACAAAAATGACAAAAATGACAAAAATGACAAAAATGACAAAAATGACAAAAATGACAAAAATGACAAAAATGACAAAAATGACAAAAATGACAAAATGACAAAAATGACAAAAATGACAAAAATGACAAAAATGACAAAAATGACAAAAATGACAAAAATGACAAAAATGACAAAAATGACAAAAATGACAAAAAAGACAAAAATGACAAAAATGACAAAAATGACAAAAATGACAAAAATGACAAAAATGACAAAAATGACAAAAATGACAAAAATGACAAAAATGACAAAAATGACAAAAATGACAAAAATGACAAAAATGACAAAAATGACAAAAATGACAAAAATGACAAAAATGACAGAAATGACAAAAATGACAAAAATGACAAAAATGACAAAAATGACAAAAATGACAAAAATGACAAAAATGACAAAAATGACAAAAATGACGCAAAAATGACATAAAAATTGCACATCACTCATATTAAAATGACGCAAAAATGAAAAATATGACAAAAAAACAAAAATAATAAAAATGAAAAGTAAAAATGACAAAAATGACAAAAATGACAAAAATGACAAAAATGACAAAAATGACAAAAATGACAAAAATGACAAAAATGACAAAAATGACAAAAATGACAAAAATGACAAAAATGACAAAAATGACAAAAATGACAAAAATGACAAAAATGACAAAAATGACAAAAATGACAAAAATGACAAAAATGACAAAAATGACAAAAATGACAAAAATGACAAAAATGACAAAAATGACAAAAATGACAAAAATGACAAAAATGACAAAAATGACAAAAATGACAAAAATGACAAAAATGACAAAAATGACAAAAATGACAAAAATGACAAAAATGACAAAAATGACAAAAATGACAAAAATGACAAAAATGACAAAAATGACAAAAATGACAAAAATGACAAAAATGACAAAAATGACAAAAATGACAAAAATGACAAAATTGACAAAAATGACAAAAATGACAAAAATGACAAAAATGACAAAAATGACAAAAATGACAAAAATGACAAAAATGACAAAAATGACAAAAATGACAAAAATGACAAAAATGACAAAAATGACAAAAATGACAAAAATGACAAAAATGACAAAAATGACAAAAATGACAAAAATGACAAAAATGACAAAAATGACAAAAATGACAAAAATGACAAAAATGACAAAAATGACAAAAATGACAAAAATGACAAAAATGACAAAAATGACAAAAATGACAAAAATGACAAAAATGACAAAATTGACAAAAATGACAAAAATGACAAAAATGACAAAAATGACAAAAATGACAAAAATGACAAAAATGACAAAAATGACAAAAATGACAAAAATGACAAAAATGACAAAAATGACAAAAATGACAAAAATGACAAAAATGACAAAAATGACAAAAATGACAAAAATGACAAAAATGACAAAAATGACAAAAATGACAAAAATGACAAAAATGACAAAAATGACAAAAATGACAAAAATGACAAAAATGACAAAAATGACAAAAATGACAAAAATGACAAAAATGACAAAAATGACAAAAATGACAAAAATGACAAAAATGACAAAAATGACAAAAATGACAAAAATGACAAAAATGACAAAAATGACAAAAATGACAAAAATGACAAAAATGACAAAAATGACAAAAATGACAAAAATGACAAAAATGACAAAAATGACAAAAATGACAAAAATGACAAAAATGACAAAAATGACAAAAATGACAAAAATGACAAAAATGACAAAAATGACGAAAATGACAAAAATGACAAAAATGACAAAAATGGCAAAAATGACAAAAATGACAAAATTGACAAAAATGACAAAAATGACAAAAATGACAAAAATGACAAAAATGACAAAAATGACAAAAGTGACAAACATGACAAAAATGACAAAAATGACAAAAATGACAAAAATGACAAAAATGAAAAAAATGACAAAAATAACAAAAATGACAAAATTTGCAAAAACTGACTCAAAAATGACACAAAAATGACACAAAAATGACACAAAAATGACACAAAAATGACACGAAAATGACCCGAAATTGACACAAAAATGACACAAAAATGACACAAAAATGACAAAAATGACAAAAATGACACATAAATGACACAAATATGACACAAAAATGATACAAAAGTGACACAAAAGTGACACAAAAATGACACAAATGAGACACAAAAATAAGTCAAAAAATTTGACAAAATCGACACAAAAATGACACAAAAATGACACAAAAATGACACAAAATTACACAAAAATTACACAAAAATTACAATATATGACACAAAAATTACAATAAAATGACACAAAAATGACACAAAAATGACACAAAGTGACACAAAAATGAGAAAAAATGACACAAAAATAACACAGAAATTACACAAAAATTATAAAAATGATTCAAATAACAAAAAAGACACAAAAATGACAAAAATGACACAAAAATCACCAAAGTGATTAAAATAACAAAAATGACAGAAATGACATAAATAACAAAAATTACAGAAATGACAAAAATCAAAAAAATTTCAAAAATCGCAAAAATGGCAAAAATTACAAAATAAACAAAAATGAAAAAAAAATTGAAAAACTCCATAAATTACAATAATGAAAAAAATGACAAAAATAACAAAGGTTATCTATAGTTTTTTTTTACCACAGAGCTGGAAGTGGAATTCCAAGACAATTATATTTATTCAAAACCACTACGTTTTGCTCAGTTGGTTGAAAATTGTAGAAGAGGGAAAATTTATCGTAAACGCAGATTTTCACCGTAGAATTGTGCATTGTTCCGGTTGCATACAGGACTGCATTCATGGATTTTCTTTCTAGAGCTGAATACACGGCCCAGTTCCGTGAATGCACTCACCGAGTGATTCTTTCGAGCTGCTTCAGCCGGCAAACAAATGTTTCCATAATTTGACGTTAATCGTTCCAGTGGGAGTATCACGTTGCCTTTGTATCGTCTGAATTGATGCATTAGCGAGATTGCAGTTCCCTATATCATTGCACTCAACATGGGAATCAACCCTCATCATCCATAAACTTTATTTTGAGAAGTTCAATTGAAGCGATCATCGAAAAACGCTTCCTGATTTGGCCGATCGCCGAAAGAAATCTGAAAAACAGGAAGGCACAAAATACCTTCTCATTAAGAGATTACCACAACTGGACCTGATCCCGAAGTTTTCAGTTGTTGATGTCGGTTTCTCTGAATCAAAGAGATTGGAAAAATTCCGAATGAGCTGGCTTCCAGTTCCGGATCGCTGAAGAAGAAAGGAGTTTGTATGAGCTACCTGATCATTCCTAGATGTATTTTGTCCGATCGGTGCTACTTGTTGGGTACACAACTTCATCAGAACAAATGGAAAAAATTAACAAGGGTCAGAAAAAGTCTTTCATTAGAAACACTCTTACAATTAGAAAGGATCTCTGTTAGGCACGCATCAAGTAGGTAATTCTATTGTAATAAAAAAAATCTCCAATTTCTTGGGCGAAACTGTCTAATTCTACAAGCTTATTTTATATCAACAAAGAAGCATGACAACAATCCTTTCAAGAAAATGTAGAGAATTTCGATAAATTATTTAGTAAAGTTTTACAACAGTATTCTCAATCCTCATTTATTAGGATTCCAAGCGCCTGACGCTGAACATACTTACTTGTCAGTTCCGGAAAAACCGTCACTTCCAACTCGAACGGAATCTACTTGAAAAGTTTAATCTTTTATAACATTCAAAACAGATTCTCTCACCCCCACATAACGGCTCCTTTTCGAAGCCATTTCGGCGCGCACCAATTATTTTCCAAAGCATAATTTGACATAAATTTACCCCGGTCAAATCTCACGCTGCCTTTTCTAAACCAACGCAAACCCGGGAACTTGAGAGCACATTTTCCCATCATCAGCATTTGAATACGACGACAAAAACGACGACGGTGTGGGATCAGGAAAAGTGTCACCGCGTCAAGCCAGACGTTCGGTCTCTCTCTCTCTACTTTCTTGGTCCAACCAGCAGTTAGCACTCGACATCGCATTTCAAATTTTCCTACCGCAAGCAAAAGGCTTCGAATTCAGGAAATTGAAATCCGATTTGTTTGTTTTGCCATTCGCAGAAGCCTTTCCACCCACCTCCTGCCTGAATTCGAATCGCATCCTAAAAGGATTAGAAATCCTTCAACGCGCAAATAAGTTGTCATCTGGCGATTGACGGCGCGTCCTTTCACTGCGAAGACGTGTCGTGTCGTAAACGGTGGTACTCGATTGTGGTGTAACCCCCTGGTTAATTTTGGGGTGAGAAGGTTGTGATCACTGGTCGAATTTGACAGCGTTAAGCCCTAGTTGAAATCATACTCTGAATTCTGAAAAAAAATTGAGAATATGTATTTTTTTTTTTCAATCTTGATAATTTTATTTTTTTTTCAACTGTTTTTAATGGATCGTTTTGTTCTAAGCATTTTAAATTCTTTTGACTTCGAACACCCTTCTGGTTTTCCCTATTTCATGAGGTGATTAGGTGATCAGGGATAGCTGTTTCCCGGAATCTCTTTTGAGGGTCCCATACAGAATTTATAGAAAAAGACAGAACTAATACAATTTTCATTAGATATTCATGAAATTTGGTACTCATTCACGTTTTAGAATGACAAGATTACCTATAACCTACTTTTTAAAAAGCAAGAAGCTCCCATACAAAATCTACTTCAAATATTAGAACTCTCACAATTTTGAGGTGATTTTCATGTGAATTGGTTCAATGGCTTGTTTGATACAAAAAGATGATATCTTATATATAAAATGGAAATGATTTCTTTGTAAGACCATCACGTATAAACGAACGGTCGGAATGAAGTTAAATTCGGTGTCCGAGGGTTTTTCGGGTCAGAGATGGTTTGTATAATTGTTTCGAGAATCTCACTTTTTATGGAAGATGGCCTCCATACAAAATCAATTTAAAATGGAACTGAAATCGAACAATTTCAATACGATTAATTTATTTAAAGTTAAAACAAAGTTTACCGGGTCAGCTAGTATAGTGTTAATCTGAAGTTGTCTACGTTATTTATTCAGTCTGTAAAGCCTAAATCAGCTAAGACGTATGTGTAGTATAGTATAAAATGACCCACTCTTGAACCAGCACCCACGCAAAATTGATAGAAAAAATATCATAACTCCTTCAACGTTTCTGTGATATTCGTCCAATTTGGTACACTTGCAATGTTCAACATGATAAGATAATTTAAAGCAACTATATCAGCGTAGAATATCACACGATTCGAAATTATTTCAGGCGATTTTCGTAGAAATTAACAAATTTAAAAAAAAAGTTTTGGCAACAAATACATTGCAATTGTACTGAAAGACTCCTCCCACTTTTGAAAAAAACAAGAAAACCGGTATTTGAATCGACTAAACATTAAGAATTAACTGATTGTTATCTAATGAAGAAAACAAACAAGCTTCAATATAAAACAGGGCGATTTATTTAACGAAACATCTTTCCCAATTTGTAAAAGGAAGGAAAAGCGGATGTCATACAAAATTAATGTGAAAAACGGAAAAAAATATGTAGGTAGTTATCAAATTTTGTTTACAAGCAGATTAGTTTCAATAAAAAAAAATGACTTTTTGAACATAAATTCACTTATCAGTCCTAATCCCTACGAAGCCCTCCCACTTTCTAAGTAGGTTCATGCAAAATTTTCTGTCCAAAAATAGAAAATGAATCAAATCTATCGAAAGACTGGATAACGTGCCGCTATTAAGCTTACCCCTTTTCTGATCATAACTTGAAAACAGGTGATATGTAGACGTGAATTTAGGTATCCTGGGTTTTTGTGGCCTAGGATGATTCATGTAACAATTCACAATAAAACGAACAATACGAGACAATTTGAATAATTTTGATCATTCTCTCGCTTTTCTAAATTGATATAAAATACCACACAGCTTTCATAAAACTAGGAACACGAGCAAGTTTTGTTGTAACGATCCGATTTTTTGAGCTGCGTATAACTCGTATAAAATTTAAAAAAGGAGGAGGGGAAAACAAAGTGAATAAATTATACGAAAAATAGTCGATCAAATAACCGTCTAATGATTTTCAATATTTTCAGAACTTGAGATAGTTTTCCCCTAACGAGATGATTTTTTACATTGGAAAAGCCTTCCCATTGGACTTCCCAAATGGAGAGATCTTCTCAAAATCAATATTAAAAACGACATAATTGAAGTAATTTTCGTGCAATTTTCATCGAAATAGGAAACCATACGAATTTTAATATAACGAAAGATTCAATTCATTCAAAGCCCTTTACCACTTTGAGATGTGGCTCACATGCACACACCATGGAGTGGTCTGAATTCAGACTCTGAAAGGACTTTTCTAAACGTATGAACAGATATCTGTTTTCTATACATTGGAATAATTTTTACATTGAACTGTTTATCAGTTCTCGAAAAAACGGTTTTTTTTATTAAACTTGTCTAAATGGCCGAATCTCGTTAAATGCGCCTATTGATGTTTTAAGGAAAATTACAGTTTTTCTGGCAATATTTTCGTATAATTTTATAAAAAATACTATAAACTGGTAACTTTCAAACGTCAAAGCTGTAATTTTATTTTTCTCAAAAGATATGTGTTTTATAGTACTACGCCATAAAACAAAAAGTTAGGGTTGCCATATTATGAAATAACATCGTCCATTAAAAAAACTTTATCAAATCAGTTTAGACTAAGGTTGCCAGATTGATATTTAATACAAAGTTTGGGAAAAGTTCGTTCCGGCCCGGTTGCCCGGAATTCATTTTATTTTGTTAGCGTCCAAAATGAAATTTTCTGAGCAAGTGTTATAAAAATAATCACGAAAGGTTTTTTGGCAGCCTAAAATATAATTTAAAATGTGCTGACTGTTTTTAAGATCTTGATGTTTGTTTAGTTTATCCTGGGTTTCAACGGAATTGATCCGGATATTGCCCGGATTTTTAATCGACAATTTTGAAATCAAATGCCCGGGTTTTGACAGGTTTTTTTTTTAAGTTAAATATCCCGGATTTGTCCGGCCCGGATACGTGCTGAAAAAATTCTGGCAATCTTAGTTTAAACCAGCGGTAAGCAATCTTTTGAACCAACGGGCCAGTTTTAATTCAAAATCTTCTCGGCGTTTTTAGTTTTAGTTTTTTAGATAATAACAAAAATATTTGCTAGGAAAAAAAAGTTAAATCGTTATAATTACAAAATTTTAACATCGTTTTTACAAATCAGCCCAAAATTATTGGGTACGTCACCGTACAAAATCGGGGTTTGTTGAAAAACATTGAATTTTTAAATTAACTTCTACTCCTCCGCAAACATTAGTTCTTCCAAACATAGACATCATTTGCATCAGATTTTTTTCCCTAAAACGATAATTTTTCAAGATCAAAAGATCGATGCACAAAAACATTTAGCTCGTTTTTTTAAATATCTTTTTTATTTGAACCAAAAGTCTTCTGGAGCTGTGTGTATCACAGCAATAACTTAAAAATGAGAGATATATTTTTTTTCTATTTTTGTGGTTTAAATTCACTGATCAAAATTTCGGTTTTCTGTACGTATTTCCAAAAAACCTTTCCACAGTTTAAATCTGCCCTCGTAGCCCTGATTTTTTTTCTGCAATTGGTGAGAAAGTATTTTTAACATTACATGTCGATTAAATTTGCTGAATTCCTGGCAATAACAAAAATTTCACAGATTCCCAAACAAATTTTATCGAAGACCTTAGACTAGAATTTACATTCTTTATTATTTTTTTTTTAAACATTTCAACAGATTTCATGAATTAAATTTCAGTGCTACCGGGATAGAACTTCTAACGCTATTTTAAGAAAATAAGTATCTTAACGTTGATAATATGAATTGTGATTTACCAAGACAGACGGAACAGACGGAATTTGTCAACGTTTGGTATAACGTCAGAGAAATTTTTCACAGATTTTTTGGATCAAATAAAAAATTACAATATGGGTTTTGTCAAGAACATAATTTTTTTTTCAGAAATTTTAATGCTAACTTTAAATTCATTTACCAAAAAAAAGCGTTTTTGTTCTATTCGACAAAATAATTATATTTTCAAAAATTAATCTGCTGAGTTAATTAACCTTTATCCTTGACAAAAATATGACAAAAATCATCATCATTTTCTTAAAAATATTAAAATAATTAAGATGGAGATGTGATATTTGTTGTATATAACCTAAAATTTTTTGAAATACTTATTTTTGAAATACAAATATCTTTTAATCTTATCGTCCGTCTCGAAATGAAAAAAATAAAATATCAACTTAGCTTATGGGTGTGAGACCTTCCTTCGATTTTCAAAGTCCGTCCAGCTGAAAAATACGCCAGGAGAAATCCGGGTGGCGTAGTGCTACCTTTTGGAATAGTCACTTGGAATTAATTAATTTTCACATTATTCACCGAAGGTTTTAACTTAAAATCCCAAATTTACGACATCATAAAAAATTTCCGGTCGCACTCGATCAAATCTTTCTATATTTTCCTTTTTAAAATGTTAAAACATTACATCAAGAGGTGCTTATATGATTTTTTCAATATTTTTGAGTCTGTAAATTCACAAAATTATGTCATGTTTACTGCCAACTTTCAAAACAGGAGTGGTCCCATATAAAATCATTGTAAAATGTATAGTCAGTCAAATCAGTCAAAGGTCGAAGATATTTAGATTCAATAGATCCCATTCGGAATCCCATCTATCTGCTGAGGTCAAAATTCATATCTATGGGGATTTCAATCAACGCCACGCTGACTTCATCGAGGACTCTGAAAATGAAAGCAGTCGTTGGCGACAATGAAACTTTGCAGTTCATCTTTGACAAAATTGCTAATTTGGGATTGAATCAAATAAATCACATAAAAAACCAGCAAAATTGCTATTTGGACCTTTTACTAACAAACATTTATGAAGATTTTTGCGTAATTGAAGCGCAAAACCCCTTATGGAAAAACGAGGCTTTTCATACGGCGATTGAATATTCCATATTTATACATGAACATCAAAGACCCAACGACTGCGAAAATGAAGAAGTATTTGAATACCAATCTGCAAATTATGAAAACATTAAGAATAGATTAAACAGTGTTAATTGGCGAGAAATTTTTAGGAATGAAGGAAATGTTGAAACTGCTACTGACGTCTTTTACAAAATTTTATTTGGAATTATATCACAAGAAACATCATTGAAGAAAAGAAGACGCCACCGAAACTCTAAGTACCCGGTCTGGTTCAACAGAAAAATCATGAACTTAACGAATCGGAAACAGAAAGCACACAGACTTGTCCAAAGAACTTTTTCAACTACGTGAAAACAAAGTTGAAACCTGGGAATTTTCCGTCAAAAATGCACCTTGACGAACATGTCGGTGATAACTCGGAGCAAATTTGCAATCTTTTTGCAAATTTTTTTCAAGAAATTTATACGACATTTAATGAAAAAGATCGTGATCGCGATTATTTTTCATTTTTCCCAGAATTCTCAAGGGACATTAGCATTAATCAAGTTCATGTGCAGGATATTCTGCAAGGACTAAAAAATTTAGACGCTTCGAAAGGTCCAGGACCAGACGGAATTCCTCCTGTATTCATGAAAAGTTTGGCAATGGAACTGACAGCTCCATTGTTTTGGCTTTTCAATATGTCATTGGAATCAGGAAATTCTCCCAAAATTTGAAAAAGCTCATTTTTAGTGCCTATATTCAAATCTGGTCGAAAGTCTGACATTCGAAATTATCGCGGAATAGCCATTATCTCTTGCATTCCAAAGCTTTTTGAAGCAATTATAAACGAAAAATTATTTGCCCAAATTAAGAACCGAATAACTGACAGGCAACATGGCTTTTTCAAAGGTTCAACCTCAACTAATTTAATTGACTTTTCATTGAATGCAATGGATAATGGTAACCATGTGGAAGCTCTTTATACAGACTTTAGTAAGGCATTTGATCGCATAGACATACCAATGCTTCTTTTCAACTTACAAAAAATTTGCATAAAATCTCAACTCCTGAAATGGCTTGAATCATACCTAACGAATCGCCAACAAATAATAAATTTCAATGGAAAGAAATCGTTCCCTATTCAAGTCACTTCAGGAGTTCCGCAAGGATCTCATTTAGGATCCCTACTTTTCATACTATATGTAAACGACATTTACTTTATTCTCAAAAATCTCAAAATGCTCATTTATGCCGACGACATGAAGCTGTATTTGGAAATAAGAAATGAAGAAGACATCAGCATATTCCAGAATGGAATTCACATTTTCTACCTGTGGTGAAAAAAAGCCTTCTGAAGCTCAATGTAAAAAAATGCAACTTAATATCATTTAGCAGAAAAAGAACAACACCACCCATAACAATTACATTAGGAGATCAGAATGTAGAAAAATGTGAACGAGTCAGGGATTACGGAATTATCTTAGACTCCAAACTTACTTTCACAGACCATTACAATAGTATCATCCATAGGGCAAATAACATACTGGGCTTTATTAAGCGCTTTAGCTTTAATTTTCAAGACCCATACACAATAAAAACACTATATATTGCCTATGCAAAGTCTTTACTGTAATATTGCAGCGTTGTTTGGTCCCCATATTCAATTTCACACGAAGAAAGAATAGAATCAGTTCAAAAGCAATTTCTACTATATGCCCTTCGTAAATTAGGTTGGACATCATTTCCACTTCCATCATATAAAGCGCGCTGCATGCTTATTGACATACAAACACTAAAAAAACGCCGCGAATATGCAATGGTTTCATTTGTAAACGATATCGTTTCGCAGCGTATAGACTCAAAAGAAATTCTATCAAAATTAAACTTTTATGCACCCTCTCGGCAACTCCGAAATCGAAATTTATTCTTCATTAATCACTATCGCACAAACTACGCGAAAAACGGGCCAATAAATCGCATGATGGCCTCTTACAATCAACACTGCGAAACCATTGACTTTACAATGTCTCGGCAAAAACTCAAACAATATTTTCATCGAATCTAAATTCTTAAGAAAAATTGTAAAGCAGACACTGCTTAAACCTATTCTTAAGGAAATACACATGTATCGAACTAGTCTACGTTACGGTTGACGAAACAAATAAATAAAGAATCGGAAAAGCTTAACTTGCATATTAAGAAGTAATAGAAATGGTTGTGGTTATTTATAGAATTCAAGATGATAACGATTGGTTAAGGTTATAAGAACCAATTCTTAAAGATATTTTGATAAACTTTCAATCGAGATTTACGAGCGACATAATTCAATTTCAATTGGCAGTTCACAAAGAAAATGAATAATCGTGTATTAGTAGAAATTCAATGCACTTACATCGATTACTGAGCTAACAAGCTTTTTAATAAAATCATTGTCAAAACTAATTTATGGTTGTACGAAGTCTACCGGATCAGCTACCTTGTATAAATATGAGATTTAGTCGGTAATAAAGGGTGATACGGTCAAAATTTGGTCAAGGGAAAACGCGTGTAAATCGGTGAAATCGTTTATTTAAAAAATCAAATTAAATTTCTTTTTAAAGTTCAATTAGTATAAAATTCAGGAAAAATATTCAGTTAGGCTTCCGCTTTTCCAAATCCGAATTGCCGGGCCTTACGCTTAACCCCTTCCATCAGATTTTGTACAGCCACCTTGTCCACCTTCTTCGCCGCAGAAAGCCAGTTTGCTGTGAATTGCTGCTCGTCCTTAGCAGTTTTTTAGTCTTCTTTAGGTTCCGCTTGACAATAGCCCAGTATTTCTCAATTGAGCGGAGCTCTGGCGTGTTGGGAGGGTTCTTGTCCTTGGGAACCACCTGCATATTGTTGGCGGCGTACCACTCCATGGCCTTTTTACCGTAATGGCAAGATGCCAAATCCGGCCAAAACAGTACGGAACAACCGTGTTTCTTCAGGAAAGACAGCAGACGTTTATTCAAACACTCCTTCACGTAAATTTCTTGGTTGACAGTCCCGGAAGCTATGGAAATGCTGCTTTTCAAGCCACAGGTACAGATGGCTTGCCAAACCAGATATTTATTCGCGAACTTTGACAGTCTCATGTGCTTGAAAATATCTGCTACCTTTCCCCTTCCTTTTGCCGTATGAAACTCCTGTCCCGGAAGCTGCTTGTAGTCGGCTTTGACGTAGGTTTCGTCGTCCATTACCACGCAGTCAATCTTCGTCAGCATCGACGTGTACAGCCTCCGGGATCGCGCTTTGGCCGTCGTATTTTGTTTATCATCGCGATTTGGAGTCACTACCTTCTTGTAAGTCGATAGTCTGGCTCGTTGTTTTGGCTCGATGCACGGTTGTAGACGATACACCCAGCTTATTTGCGGCATCTCGGAGAGAGAGGTAAGGGTTTCGCTTGAAACTACCGGCAACTCTTTGTCGTCTCAGCGGCTTCCGGTTTTCGATTCCCCCCCGATCCAGACTTCCTGTCTGTCGACAAACGTTGCCCAAACACTTTAATTACATTTGTAACGGTTGATTTGGCAACTTTAAGCGATTTTGCCAGCTTTGTGTGCGAGTAGCTCGGCGCGAGCAAAATTTTGATACGCTGTTCTTCTTCCTAGAACGGCATTTTGACAACTGAAGATTGAATTCCAAAATCAAAATAGGAACAACATTCTACAACACACACACACCTTCAAAATGAGGGGTGTTCAGGTTTTTTAAATGCAAAATTGAAAGAAATACGTCAAGTTGATATTGACCAAATTTTAACCGTATCATCCTTTATAATCAAGCAAATTTTTAATTTCCGACGTCGACTCTTCTAGTGAACCTAGATATAAGAGAAGCGACGTCTGAAACACAAAATTCCAATCGATACAAAAGAACTGTCAAAATCGATTCCAATCGATCCGAGCATTTGTCGCAGATCTTTTACCTTTCTTATTGAAAACTCAACCAAGAAAGGTATTGTGATTGTTGTTATAGTTCAAACAGATAATTTTAAAGCTGGTCATATGATCAGGTGCAATTTTTTTCAATGCTTTGATGAATCGTGTTCCTAGTTAGAAAACTATCTGATTGTTAACGAAATTCAAGTCATTCATACCGTTTATCGCGATCCTTTGGGCATCGAGTTCAATGTTATTTGTTGGATTGAAGGAGAGTTCACTTTAGAGCTTGAACATTGAGCCAGAAAACAGTGCTGAGGATTTTTTTTGTTCAAGATTTTGGCGATGTTGCCACATACTTTATTTTAAAAGAGATCAGATGTCGCTTCTCTTATATGAAGGTTCACTAGACTCTTCAGGTTTACTTCAGGTTGGTATCTTATTATCGGATGTTTTGTTCAAATACTTTTAGTTGTTTGACGTTTTCTTGAAATACATTACACTAATTTGACGCTTCCGTAGAATGTGAGATTTTTTAAAATATAGATTTAAGAATTAGGATTTTCCGTTTCCAAAATGGACACATCTAATGGGTTGCTAAAGAGAGATAAAACCTTTTTTTTTGTAACTCATCAACGGCCGACGCTTCAGTACGCAAATAAGACGCGTGCTCAAGCCACCCAGGCCGGTGAAACAAAGCAGCCGCGCTTTCGTCCTGTGCGAGCGAGCATGCCGAAAATCAATGTTTACCGTCACTTTAGTAGCAATTAAGTAGTGCCATTGTTGTTCCGGCGGTGGTTCCCGAAATGGTAGGTAGGTATAGCTTGAATTGAAATCCCGCACGTCAAACTGTCACGACGACACGATTCAGCAGCAGCATCAATGCGGTGGCTGGCTGGTGGGAAACAATAAAACATTTGTCCCCTCACGGGCACGCACGAAAAACGACGACGGCGACGACAATGAGTAGTGAGTGACGATATCGTCAAAAACAAACACGCGCCCAAAAACGGGCAAAGTTTTTCCTTTGTTCCTGGGGATGCTGACTGACTGAATGCTGCTGACTGGTTTATGGGTGGGCGCGAGCGTTTTCCCCCATTCATTCTTAGTCCCGCAAGCCCCGAAGGTCCGATGCGGAAGCGGGAGGTGAAGTAAGAGAGCGCGGCAGAAAATTGTTTTCCTTCCTGTTAATTATTTCCTCCTGGAGCATCAGCAGCAGCTAAATTACGGAAATACGTGCTATTTTGGCGCAATAAAACATTTTTCCGCAAAGCATTGTCTTTTTTGTTGGATTTCGTTGCTTCCCGCGCCTGGTTTAATTCATCTGGGGATTTCTCATTGTTGTTGGCCAGGAATGGAAGGAGCGAAAAACCAACCGACCAATGAAGGCAGTGTGGTGGCATCATTGCATTAGGACCGTGGGTGGTCCTCGTAGGATTTCGAGTCAACAGTTACGCGTACGTGAGGTACTTTCGATTGTTTTACAGTTTTCGATGAAACGGGTTAACGGATTCTTTTAGTTATTCATGGCGGTTTCATTCCAGGCTTTATTTTATAATTTTTTACAACATCACAGGTAAGATTAAAAAAATGCTATCGATTAAGGTGCCAGCGAAGTAAAAATGACAAAAATAACAAAAATTACAACAATGACAAAAATGACAAAAATGACAAAAATGACAAAAATGACAAAAATGACAAAAAAAATGACAAAAATGACAAAAAAAATGACAAAAATGACAAAATGACAAAAATGACAAAAATGACAAAATGACAAAAATGACAAAAATGACAAAATGACAAAAATGACAAAAATGACAAAAATGACAAAAATGACAAAATGACAAAATGACAAAAATGACAAAAATGACAAAAATGACAAAAATGACAAAAATGACAAAAATGACAAAAATGAAATGACAAAAATAACAAAAATGACAAAAATGACAAAAATGACAAAAATGACAAAAATGACAAAAATGACAAAAATGACAAAAATGACAAAAATGACAAAACTGACAAAAATGACAAAAATGACAAAAATGACAAAAATGACAAAAAAATGACAAAAATTACAAAAAATACAAAATGACAAAATGACAAAAATGACAAAAATGACAAAATGACAAAAATGACAAAAATGACAAAAATGACAAAAATGACAAAAATGACAAAAATGACAAAAATGACAAAAATGACAAAAATGACAAAAATGACAAAAATGACAAAAATGACAAAAATGACAAAAATGACAAAAATGACAAAAATGACAAAAATGACAAAAATGACAAAAATGACAAAATGACAAAAATGACAAAATGACAAAAATGACAAAAATGACAAATGACAAAAATGACAAAAATGACAAAAGTGACAAAAATTACAAAAATTACAAAGAAGACAACAATGATAAAAATGACAAAAATGACAAAAATGACAAAAAATGACAAAAATGACAAAATGACAAAAATGACAAAAATGACAAAATGACAAAAATGACAAAAATGACAAAAATGACAAAAATGACAAAAATGACAAAAATGACAAAATGACAAAAATGACAAAAATGACAAAAATGACAAAAATGACAAAAATGACAAAAATGACAAAAATGACAAAAATGACAAAAATGACAAAATGACAAAAATGACAAAAATGACAAAAATGACAAAAATGACAAAAATGACAAAAATGACAAAAAATGAAAAAAAAATTACAAAAATGACAAAAATGACAAAAATGACAAAAATGACAAAAATGACAAAAATGACAAAAATGACAAAATGACAAAATGACAAAAATGACAAAAATGACAAAAATGACAAAAATGACAAAAATGATAAAAATTACAAAAATTACAAAAATTACAAAAATTACAAAATGACAAAAATGACAAAAATGACAAAAATGACAAAAATGACAAAAATGACAAAAATGACAAAAATGACAAAAATGACAAAAATGACAAAAATGACAAAAATGACAAAAATGACAAAAATGACAAAAATGACAAAAATGACAAAAATGACAAAAATGACAAAAATGACAAAAATGACAAAAATGACAAAAATGACAAAAATGACAAAAATGACAAAAATGACAAAAATGACAAAAATGACAAAAATGACAAAAATGACAAAAATGACAAAAATGACAAAAATGACAAAAATGACAAAAATGACAAAAATGACAAAAATGACAAAAATGACAAAAATGACAAAAATGACAAAAATGACAAAAATGACAAAAATGACAAAAATGACAAAAATGACAAAAATGACAAAAATGACAAAAATGACAAAAATGACAAAAATGACAAAAATGACAAAAATGACAAAAATGACCAAAAATGACAAAACTGAAAAAAATGACAAAAATAACAAAAATGACAAAAATGACAAAAATGACAAAAATGACAAAAATGACAAAAATGACAAAAATGACAAAAATGACAAAAATGACAAAAATGACAAAAATGACAAAAATGACCAAAAATGACAAAAATGATTCGAAATGAAAAGAAAATGACAATGCCTCCACATTTGGACCTTCTATGGGTTTTTTTGTTTCAATTAGCAGCGCTGCCTTAGAATATTCAATCCAAACTGGGTTGGTCCAGAAGAAATGTGCTGAAAAAAGGGTTAAACATGTTGAAAAACTTCTATAAACGAACCTTCTTCAAGAATTTTCAACTTTCTGTACATTCCCGGAGCGTTTTCCGTCAGGTAACCAAAAATTGCGCTAAATTTAGTTCACAAAATGTGACATGGTTTTTTGTCATCCTTAAACTGAATTTTGAGTTATTTTTTTTTTAACCGTTTAGCTACACGAAAAATTTCGCCGCACCCGATTTCTCGTTCGTAAACTTCTGTTAACAACCTGCGAACTGTAAACACAAAAGGGAGCTACGTCAACGTGGATCGACCCGACAAATCTAAACTTCAAATCGAAATGAACCGAACTCAGAATGAAAACTTCATTCAGCGGATGCTTGCATCCAATGGATCAGTAATAGCAGTGTTCTTAGTGCTGTTTATCCCGCCGAACCGACAAATCACCTTCGTGCGTGAGGTTCCAGGACGAATCTGGGCCGGTCGGCAGAAAACCTTTTCATCGCAGGATTAAGCTTGTTTTGGCCGGATTAACCTGTTCCGCTTTGATCATTCAGTTAATTCGGCAGCACTTCTCTTCTCTGAATCTGGGCCGACCATCGTTTCGGGCGCACTTCAATGATGATGCCTGTCTTGCCGTAAGTAGATAAAACAAATATCTTTGTTTTTCTATCTCACCTACCTCACCTAAATATTCGAGATGAGGAAGGTAACCGGATTATCATCCCACGCAGGTTCTTTCTGATGGCAGAAGGTCAGCTGCGCGGGACTTTATGCACAGTTTATCGGTAATTTGGCTTACATCTTGTGGTTTTTTCGGTGAAATTAGAATCATTTGCCAAGTACCCTCCTACCCTGGAGATGTGCTACCGTTTCGGAGCTCTGAATTGCTGGGTGGGATCATCCGGTAAGTAGATCAGATGATGAGCCGATTTTCAGATTCGTTCGGGATTTGAGATCCTTAGAAATCCCGTCTTAAATGAGGTTAATGAAAGGTAATGGAAAAATTGCTTTATTATTTTGTGGATGAAGCACCGGACAGTTTACAAATATTGGCCGGTTTGTGATGGTCAATATTTCCCAAATATTGTGGGTATGATTGTTTTGGACAGCTCATGCGAGGATGTGCGATATCATGTTTCTGTATGTGAAACAGAAGAAAATATTTTCCGGGCTTAAGATCGTAATGGAGCGTAAGCTTGAGATTTAGTTTACTTCGAAAGAGAGATAAGAAGTAAGACACGCTTCAATGCCTAGGTTCAAAAACTTAAAAGTAGATGCTGTATCAAGTAACCTTTTTCTATGAGGAAACGGAAAACTCAGAAAAATCAGTACCAAGATTTATCATTTTCCTAAACTTGAATCCTTCTTCAGGAGATTGCTAATAAAATTATTTAGAAATATTTTTGAGACTTAAAATCATAAAAAAATGTTACAATTTGGTTTTCATTTTTAACAGCTTGCCTTGTAACCAACTTCCAACATCGTACTTACCCCCCAAATTCGATTTACAACTACTTTTTATCATAATTTAATACAGCAACTGTATATGTTCATAAAATTGTGACCAGGATCGAGCTCATTTTTGTTTACAGCAGCAGCGCATCAGCCGGTGACTTTTATTATATGTACTTCCAAACCAAGTCAGATGGAGATCTGATGAAACAACTCTTCAGCAAACTAGGTACCCGTAATTTTCTTTAACTTTCCTTATACACAAACGATTCCACTCCCGCATAACCATCAATTTCACCGTATTTGGTAGAAAAATCTTGAAAATGTATGAAATTTTCATTTCATTTTTTGGAAAATCTTTACAGTCGAAAAACACGTCTTAACAATTCAGCAAACGCCTACTCTTCCACCAGCTTAATCTGTATCTGAATTCTGTACATATACTAGCTAACCCGGTGTCGTTTTGCTACATCTTCCGAAATTTAATCATTTTAATAATTGAAATTCAGTTTTATTTCCTAGACAGCGTTTCAAACCAAATTTCAACATAACTTAAAAGCAAATGCTTTAAAAAGAGGGCAGCAACTGAAGTTTCTAACCTCAGTACAAAGATGTTTTAATCACAGACAAAAAGACAGGACACACAGGAATTTCAATGGCAAGAACTAATGCATTACCATCTGTTTTCGATTTTGTCTACCATACAATTTCAATTTGAGAAATAGATGGTCACCTCTGACAATTTGGCTTTTCAAGTCCGATTATAAACAATCAATTCATCGTTTGTTCGGAGGTACCGGGTTATTCTTTTTTACAATCTTACTCAATTTTTTGTTTGTTTTAGATTTGTATGCGATAGCTATTCTGCTGGTTACGAAGTACATACAATCAAATTCATCGAATCAATCAAAGGCGGGAATATTTTTTTATTGAAATCTTAAATAAAAAAGCTTTCTTTCACTTTTGGGTTCTGCTTCAACACCGGATTCAGTTCAGCCTCTTAGTGACCAGTTAAGTTCTTTTGGGTAAACTTACAGCTCGAATTTCATCCTCGCAGGGTAGGAATAGGAATTTTAAGCGTGTTCAAGTTTCCAGACTTTGCCAAATCTCCAGGGTTATCTGGAATCCCCTACCCAGGCTTTGAGAGGCATATGAGTTGTCACTTTAACTTCACAACTTTTAAGGAATAGCTAAAAAGTTTTCAAGCTATACAACGCAATTCATATGGAACTTCCTTTGTCGCTCCCTTCTTCACACTGTAGTGCAGAAAGGTTATGTTGACATTGTTTTCGCCATGTACTTAACTTGTAGATATGACTCATCACAACTTGGAGTGATGCCAAACAGCACTTGTCATGGTATGAAATCTGGCGACTTTATATACTGCAAATAACTATATTTTATTTGTTTTAGCAAAAAGTGCAAATTAAATTCAATAGATCAAGAAATACATAGAATGGTTTTTAAAGGAGGAAAAATCTGTTTAAAATTTGTTATTCGGCTGAATCACAGCAATTTTTCTTCTGTGGTGAAGGTCCTTTTAAGACATTTCAAGATTTCAACTTACTGACTTTATCTGATCATTGACAATGGATTGAAAACAGATTTTCAAAAATTGAATGGATCCAGGAAAAAAAATTTCATGCTTCGACGGTGGTATAAATATTTTTTTCAATTTGCATAACACAAAACCTCAAAATTAACAAAATTTCTATTGCTTCTATTTTTTTATTTCAATCTTCAATTCAAATTTTAATTTCAATTCTGATACACCGGGGCAAGTGCAAACGGATTTTATCATAGATGAACTTTTATAAATCTAATAAAAATATGTTATTCTTAAAAACAAATAAATTTTCGTTCATTGCATAACTAAATCAGTTCTGCACAATTTCTTGTTAAAAGTTCAATATTCAAAAATGTGGCCAAAAAGATGTTTCTAAGTTAACAATTGTACACAATACTCCACTTTTACTGAATTCTTTTTTAAGCAAAAGACCTTAATTTACAAAGACATTAATTTAGAATATCCACTTCAGGTTCAACACACGACATCCCCTTTCTGACCTTTCGCACTTAAAGCTGAATCATTTTGGAGAGGAAATTCTTAAAAGGTAGATGTTTCATGGCTGAAAATCGCGTTTGAACTTGTTCCACCATGCAAAACGACAGGAGAAATTTATTAAAAAAATTCTCTCTCTTCATCAATCACAAAGAAATTTTCAACAAACAACAAAAAAGCGGATCAAAAGTCTCTTCTGTAGGAATTTAGGCAAACTAAAAACAAAAACACACTTTTCATGTTAAGTGCGTAGTAGAATTGTGTGTAAATAAACCGTACAGAGTTTTTAAGTGAATATTAAAGAAAAATTTGAAATTATTCAGTCACATTGTTCACACAAGATACGAACTGTTTGGTTGAAAATTTTTAAGTCCGAACATGCTTTTTTCAGAAATAATTGAAAAATATAGGGGAATTGAGGGTAAAAACAGCCATAAATCCATTTTTCTAAGCGTATGGTGACTCAAATAGCCTCCATTGGATTTCTCGGAAAAAAATACATCAGATTGGTCTCATTTGGTCCAAAATTTTGAAGTTCGAACATGCTTTTTTCTGAAAAAATTGAAAAATGTAGGGGGATGTAAGGTAAAAACAGCCATAATTCCATTGTCCGAAGCGTGCCGTGTTTCAAACAGCCTTCATTGGATTTCTTGGAAAAATCCCATAAGATAAGTCTCATTTGGTTCAAAATTTTCACGTCCGAACATGCTCTTTCTGACTATTTGACAAATGTAAGGGAATGGAGAGTAAATCAGCCATAGCTCCTATTTGCAATGCGTGCGGTCGCTCAAATAGGCTTCGTTGAATTCTTTGGAAAAAAGTCACACAAGATTCTTCCCATTTTGTTCAAAGTATTAAAGTCTGTACTTACTTATTCTGAACTATTCAAAAGATGTTGGGAAATTGAGAGTAAAACAGCCATAACTCCAGTTTCCAATTCGTGCGGTGGCTTTCGTTGCATTCCTCGGAAAAAATCACATAAGATAAGTCTTATTTGGTTCAAAATTTTTAAGTCCGAAAATGCTTTTTACTCAAAATAACTGAAAAATGAAGGGAAATTGGGGATAAAAACTGCCATAACTACATTTTCGAAGCGTGCGGTGGCTCAAACAGCCTTCATTGGATTTCTGGGAAAAAATCACATAAGATTCGTCCCATTTGGTTCAAAATTTTGAAGGCCGTACATGCTTTTTTCTTAAATAATTGAAAAATATAGGGGGATTGGGGGTAGAAACAGCCATGACTCCATTTTTCGAAGCGTGCGGTCGCTTAAACAGCCTCCATTCGATTTCTCAGAAATGCACAAGATAGGTCTATTTTTGTTCAAAGTTTTCAAGTCTAAATATGTTTTTTTCTAGATTGTTTACATAATATAGGGGAATTAGGGATTAAAAAGGCACTATAATTCCGTTCGTAAGCTTGTGCGGCCTCTGAAACTACGTTCAATCGATTATATGGAAATTTTCACTAAAGGAAAGTACATTTTCATAGATTTTTTTTTGTGTAGGAGGAAAGATATTGGATTTCTTCGCGGTTTATACACTTGTTTCCGCATTGTGCACTGATCTGAGAAATTATTGCATGTTTTGTAATTTTCAAAATAACTAAATATTTAGTTTTTAAGTCAAGTGTCATAACGGCAATTGTTCGAGGCAAAAATAAAAAGTTCAAAAATTTCAATGGTTTGCCTTTTGAGGTGCAATAGTTTTTGATCAATGAGGTGATGAAATTCCACGTATTTTTGCCGTTATTTCTTATTTTTCATTTGCACCCTATGTATTGTTATCTTCCCAATGGAGCATAGATGATCCACCTCAAAACCCAAATGTATTAACTGAATCATCAAAGTAAACTAGAATCACGCATCTTTTGTTCTAGAACTTCAGTTGTAATCAATATTTCTTTTTTTTTTAAACGTGGAAAACCTTGTGGGAAGGAAAGGGTTATAGAACTTCTGATCTGAATATGAAACAAAAACTCGAGATTGTTTCTAGTTGTTGGTTCACATCCAGAAAATTAATATAGAAATATTAAAATGCATATGAGTTTCGAAGACCATGAATCGAATTTGGAATGAAATGCGAACCATAAAAACAGATATATAATTTTGATTTTGATAAAACGAGACCAGAATCTCGAAAATGAGTTCAATCTTATTTAAAATTCAATATTTAGAAATGTAACTGTGAGAAAATTTTGGAAAACTATCAGAATTTTAAACTAGGGATTCATTTTTGAAGTTTTGGCAAGAATTTAAGAATTTAAAGTTCAAACAATGAATTTATGATAAAATCAATGACAGACGCGGAATTTCGATTTCCTCAATAATTCTAAACTAACTTGTGCGTAATAACTTCAATCTATTTTAGATTCTGGGCTCGATTTTACATTACATATGTGTCAATAAAATTCAATTTTTTTTAATGTTTGTCAATAAACTGAAAAAAAATCTTATGCAAAAAATCTCAAAATTGCATTCACAAAATATAAAAGGTAGAGATAATTTCAATTTAATATCCCGTCGGTAAAAGATAACACCCGTCGGCTTTTGAGAGGATCAATTTCTTGTAAAATCCTACAATATAAAACAACGGTTTCATGTTTTGAATTTCTATGTTATTAATTTCCTAGATACACCTTTTTAACGTTATGCCTCAAAAGGAAGACATTCAATAAAACCACCCGTAATCACTAGAAAATCATAAGAGCCATCATTATTGCCATGGCCCAGAACTTCGTCAACCGCACACTTTGCCATCTGGATTGAGACCGAAGAAAGCAACTCTAAGATGTTGTTCCTTCCAGTAGCCGTGGGCCATGCTTGACAGATACCTAACCTACAGCGCTAACGATCAGCAGCAAGCAACTCCCTGGAACTCGGCGGACCCGGGGACACTTCACTTTTGATTCGGTTGCACATTTTCCACAACGCTGCACTTTTAGTCGCATCGCTCAAGTCCTAGGTGGGTATATTCTTCATGGTCCTTTCTCGCAGGATACTTCAGACGATGATGATGATGTTGGCTCTTCCATTTAATCCCGAGGAGGGCCACGGCTGGGGTCGCTTTTGTTGAATGTATATAAACAGAGCAGAGCCCCTTGATTCTTATGTATCTACCTATGTGTATACGGTGGGTTTATTATCCCTATGTACTGGGAATAGTGTTGGAAGCAGCAGCAGCGGATGAGTCCATCTGATACGCTACTTGAAAACTTTGCTGCTGGGCGAATCTGAAGCAGGACGGTAGGTAGGTTCTGGAAGATGTTTGCTCAAACATTTCGTTACTGTTAGTTTTCCGCCCGGTTCCATAATGAGCTAACAAGCAAGCAACAACTACCACTTGGTCGATTTCGGATGCACAGTGGGCTTTAGCAATTTAGCATTTTAGCAAAGCTTCGGAATTGAAACTTTAATGTTTGGGAAAAATTATTTAAACAATTATTTGCAAGATACGAATTTGTCATCAAAAACACGGTATAAATATATAAGGTAGGCTACTAACACGAGTAAACAACTCGTTTGAATGTAAACAAGTGACGTCATTACTATCTGCCTATAGCGTGCCAGGCAAAAAGTTTGGCGCGCGTAAGATAATGCTGCATACACCGAGGATCACTAGATGGATAGTAATGACGACACTATCGGGAAGATATCACCTTATTATATTGTACACCGTGATCAAAAACTCAATATTCTATTTTTCTAGACTCGGTAGGCCGTGCCTGAAAGTGACCGACGCGTTTTTGAATAAGAAAATTTTCATTACAGCTCCGCGAAAATTTTCTCTTTTATTTTTGTAATATTTTGAATATAACTGTTTAAACCGCGTATCTGCGTTGAAATTGAACCACGGAAACAAGAAGTTTTGAATACACGCCTTCAAGAAATGAACCTTCAAGAATTGTGCTTTCAATGAATTTGTTCCATGGCACATCTAAACCTCCGCTTTTAGCTTCTGGATTTCGGTTATATTGATTCGATCGGCTAGAACGTGTGGTTGCATCTTTTACATGCTTTCATGAAAAATGTGGCATGTCAGGACGCGATGTAATGCTTGCTGGAATTGATTCCAGTTATCCTGCATTGGTGAGTCCATTCTGATTTATTTTTATGAAATATTCAGTTTTATAGACCTCACGAAGTAAGATAGCTTATTTTTTGCGGTTGCATTCTACAAAACCTGAATTGAATTATCATCGTGTTCATGTTGCCTAGTCACAATTTAGGGTATTTTTTTAAACTGTTTTTAAGGCATTGCTGCTGTGAAGGCTTTTTAAGAATGGAAAGTGTATGAAAATTTATCATCGCACCATTTACCTAAATTGGTTCTGATATTTCGAGTTTTTAGTTTAATAAATTCATCAACTGAGCAATCAAAATGTTTTTCACGATCAAAGAGTTTATGAAAAGTCGTTGGAAGGATTATGAAAACTTAAAAAGGTACTAGTAAGCTAGAAATTAACTTGTAGTAGTAATGGAATATGATTGAATAATAATTTTGAGAATAGGATCAAAAACTAGATTGCACTAGTCAACAGTGTTTCCTGATCATATCATCACACCTACTCTCTAAAACAAAATTAATTGCTAGGATGCAGAGGTGACCTCGGTCCTAAAGCACAAATTTACTTCTTTAATCCTTTTCTCTATTTTTCCAATCTATCTATTGACTACTAGGACGTGGCCAGCGCCGTTATTGATGATTAAAGAGAGAGCATCAGTTTTGGGCATTGTGAATGTGCTGTCAGTCCCAGACACCGTTCATTTGACCTTTGAACAAAATTGGTGGCCTCGGTCAATCACGGAGTAGCAACCATTGGCGATGTGGAACCATTTCTACTGAGCCACGCCTGCGATCATGGGATACGAAATGCATTTAATTCAATATCAATCATACCAACGTAGAGTATCAATGAAATTTATTGAAGCAATCAAATGAAATTTTAATTCGAGTTTATTACAAAAAATAAATACAGCATTTCGGGTTCAATGATTAATGGTGGATGTGAGTAGTCAATCAAGCTAAGCTAAGCTGAGCTAAAAACTCAATATTCTATTTTTCCATATTTTTTTCTCGAATCTGGGCAATGATTACCCTGACTAAACAGTTAAGTTTTGATTATCTTAACTCAATTTTTCATGCGTTCCTTCAAAATAATTTTGAATTTTTATAAAGTGAAATCCGTATGTTTTCTACATTTTCCTGTAGATAATCAATAATAAAATCTCCTTTAAAATCCTTACAGTAATCGGCCAAAGATTGATCGGAAAAAAATAGATAAATTTTTGACAGGAAACGGGCCAGTTTAGGTTTCGAAACAGACCAATTTTGTTTTGGAAACAGGCAGATTTCGTTCTGGAATCGGACTGATTGTTTTGATTTTATTTTATTTTTTCATGATTTCAATATGAGCTCTCTATCTATCTGAATTCATATCAATCAAGTTTTTCAGTTCGACTTCAACAAAATGAGTTATCTTTGATTCAAAACACCCATTTTGTAAGGACCTTTTGGCTTTAAGATCGTTTTTTGAAGACCACCAAAATTAAAACTCACATTTTTAAGAAGCATCTGAGAGCAGACATTTGGACAATTTCAAAATGGTTATGAAAATCGGTTAAGTAGTTTTGATTTTATAGCCAAAACTATAATCCGGGTCATAACAATCGTAATCCCACTTCGACATTTACGATTTGAGTGAACTGATTTACGATAAATGGGCGATCCTTCCTTCTTTCTTCTTGTCATTGTAGATATATCGCCTCCACTTTTGTAGCTATATCGAGTTCCACATCGCCAATGGTTGCTCCTGCGGATTGATCGAGGCCATCAATTTTGTGCAAGGACCAAAAGAATGCAGCTTGGGATTAGCAATTCATTCTCAATGCACAAAACTCATACTCTCCCTTCAAACAATGATCAATAACGGTGCCGGCCACGTCCTAGTAGACAATGAGGGATGAAGGAAGGAATTCTAGTAAGATACTTTTTAGGATCAACCATAAAGCTGTTATTCCAGTTTTCTTCAAAAGCTTGTTTTGAAAAACTCTGAAAAAATGATAAATCAGTATCACCAACTATAGAAACCGACTGTACGTCTGCGAGTCTATATTCAAGTATCTCAGGAAAGGGATATGTAAGTAAGGGAAAGGTTTGAATCAGAAGCCATTTTTGGTAAATGGTGCGTTATACTTACACCTCCTTAACTCCTAGACATTTCCAGCGGAAACTCCTATTCATATCTCCGAGACGATTCAAATTTGAAAATCAGTTTTTGTAAGAAATAATTCCCCTAGATTTTTTGTATCTCCCATCAGCCGGCGCACACTTTTTTCAGTCATGTTATCGATCAGTTTTTCCCACTTATACTTCGTCAAACCTGTATTTTGGGTGGCTGCATCCTCCTTTTTCAATTTCCGCTACTTTTGGCCAAATAATTCTCTTTTGATAGAAACTGAGGGAAATTTGGTGGACTCAGCTGTTTCGAAATTAACAAAATTTGAATATTTTTCTGTCACTTAAAAACGTTTTTATTGGAATGTCTGCCGGAAAAATCTGTCACAAACGAAGCAAAACTTGAAGTATAATCGGTTAGTTAAGATCGTAGGTTGCGAAATATACATACAAGAGTACTTTTTTAAGCATTCAAAAACAGCGAAAGCCAAAGTATTTGTTTTGAAAATTGATGATTTTTTCAACAGGAGCAGAGTCCTGGCAAATCATTATATTTTTTACAAAACAACCAGCAAATACTGTCAACTGGGGCAACACTTTTCAACTTCAATGGCTCATAAAAAACACACGTCCACAGATAATCATACCATTTAAGCATCAAATGTTTAAGGTTAGTGGGATATCAAACTGACGTAGTCAGAAAAAATATTGATTTCTTCAGTTTTTTTGATTAAAAACATGCGATTATAACTACATTTAGAAAAAGGGGTAACTTGCAAAAAACTTTGATTCTAATGAAAAATCTAATGAAAACGTAAATAAACGTATAGTTTTTAGTAAATTGTTGATGCCATAAATGCCATTACGCATAAAAACACCAATTGCAGTAATTTCTGGTTCTATTGAAACTTATTTTTACACTTTTTCTTAACATAAGTATATTGCATACATTTAGGGGTAAATAAATACAGGCCCCGTTCGATTTTGGCAACATGCCCGTTTATTTTGTGTTGCCAAAATCGAACGGTTTTTTTCTCATCTTGTTTTTTAGTTATTTTTTATACAATAACTATGATTATATTATCAAAAACGTTGTTTTCAGTAAATTTTCGACCATTTGTATAATTTTTTAACTTTTTCATCATGTTTTTGATGCATTTTGCACTTTTCTTATTTTGTTTATAATATTTGTTTTCTTCTGTCATATTTGCTGTTTTTGTCATTGTTCATCATTTTTCAGTTGTTTTTTTGTCATATTCAGTCTTTTATTTGAATTTGTTTTTCAACTTTTTGAATTTTTCATATTTTTGTCATTTTTGAGAACTTTATAACATTTTTCAAAATCTTTGGTGTTAATTGTTGCATTTTATCACCATTTCAGGGCATAAAAACGTATTTATGATGATTGTCTGAATTAAATTGGTCCTGTTATAACGAAAACTAAAAGGTAATGTTGTTTCTAAAAACCGTTCGATTTTGGCACATGTGCAAAAATCGGATGTTGCCAAAATCGAATGTTGCCAAAAACGAACGGGGTCTGTATTACAAAAAATTCTACTAGCTGAAATCATAAAAATAAATGTTTGGATGAATCAACTTTCAATGTTGACAAATGCGTGATGCAGAACAACCATATTCGAGCATATGGAAACGAGATTTACAAGGTGTCACTTGGATTTGCATTTTGTTGCATTAAGATCTCGTTTCCATATGCTCGAATATGGTTGTTCTGGCAACCTGGGTAAGCCCCAGGTAGGTAACTGAATTATAAAAATCTAAAAAAAAAAACTTCAAAATACTAGCTTAAGATGTGAAAAATTATGTCATCATAATTTTGTGTTCATTAAAAGATACCTCAATTATTTACGTTATATAAAATTAAAAATTATATCAGTGCTGTGGTATACAAGTGTTGCATCTTACCTAAGGTTACCAGAATTTTTTCAGCAGATATCCGGGTCGGACAAATCGGGAAATTTTAAAAAAGACATACACCGTCTTAGCCGATTTAGGCTTTACATACTGAATAAATGACGCGGACAACTTAAGATTAACATTTAACACCCAGTACCGAAATGGGAATCGAACCCATGCCATCAGTGGACCAGCGATTACCGTCTTACCACGCTAACCACTCGACCACCGAGACGTACACCTACTTTTATAACTGAGGCACTTAGGATCAGAGGGGTGCAAGGGATTTTTTATCAAAACTAAGATAAACTGTTTTTTTTGATAGTTAAAGTATAGATTAACATTCTGTGGAAGACACAGGTCAAAAGAAAAATTATTTCGATATTTGTAAGCTATTTATAAAAAAACGTGTCAATAAAAATCCTGTTTCGTTTGGTGTCAGAAGGGTGCAAGTGCACTTGCACCCTTCTGACACCAAAGCATTATACTTTTAGGCTGGTTTCATTAGAACGTATACATTTTTTTCAGTTGAAAACAACAACATCTAGCTCCGACTAGGATTTTCTACTGGTTCTGTCTGACCAGGATAATCCAAAGTCCTCAGATAGAGAAGTGATTAAAATAGATTCAGGTGTAACTTCGTCGGCATAAAAATCTCATTGTTATGGATACAAAAAATTCTAAAATATTTTTTTATGGCAAATTTAGCCAATGCTAATAGGGATAAAAGGCAAACACAAAACGCACTTAACAATAATTTTTTGGCAAATATATCTAAGAAAAATCTCTCGGATGAAAGCTCAGAGGATTCAGAGTTTTCGACAGGCTCTGATCATGATGTTACATACTATCCCACGGAACAAAATGAAACTTCGAAAAGTTCAGATGAGTCGTTGCGACAGGTAGTTTATAAAAACTTACATAAAGTCTTTTAAGGAATATGTACATAACTGTTTAGGAAAGAGGCCTGGTATAATTAGACCAAAAAAGAAAAATTAAACATCCACGGTTCTTCTGGAGAATCAGAAGTTGCTGCTGCTGCAGTTGCTAGCGAGAATGAGTCCATTCCTGGAGAGTCAACTGGCCATTCATCAAGACCCCAAAAACGCCAACGAAATCAGGCAGTCTGGAAACTAATCTTGCGAAAAAAGCTACGAAACCAAGAGGAAGCGTACGTTGGTTCTACCGGAAAAAGCGACCAGCTAAACAGTTAATTCCAATGAATGAACACATATGCAGGTATTCTTGTGTATCCATTAAGGAAAAGGAGAGATTGAAAGTTTTCAACAAATTCTGGGAATTAGGATAGTGGAACTTGCTAACCTCATTCATTATGAGTTGCATAGAAATTCGAAGCCCGAAAACGCAGAAAATTAAATGTCTGAACAAAAACAAAACATCTAGTATCATACTTGTAGTGAACCTTCATATAAGAGAAGCGACATCTGATCCCTCTTAAAATAGAATATGTGGCAACATCGCCGAAATCTTGGACAAAAAAAATCCCAGCACTGTTTTCTGTCTCAATGTTCAAGCTCTAAAGTGAACGCTCCTTCAATCCAACAAAACAACATTGAACTCGATGCCCGAAGGATCGCGATAAACGGTATGAATGACTTGAATTTCGTTAATAATCAGTTAGTTTTCTAACTAGAAACATGATACACCAAAGCATTAAAAAAAATTGCACCTAATCTTAAATTCATATGACCAGCTAAAAAATTATCTGTTTGAACTATAACAACAATCGCAATACCTTCCATGGTTGAATTTTCAATAAGAAAGGTAAAAGCTCTGCGACAAAATGCTCGGATCGATTGGAATCGATTTTGACAGTTCTTTTGCTCGATTGGAATTTTGTGTTTCAGATGTCACTTCTCTTATATACAGGTTCACTACATACTTGTGGTGTTCATGGTTTAGACATTATCACAGTAAGCCGGTGTCTGACTTGTAAAATAAAGATTATTATAAATTATACTTTTAAAAGAAACGGGTGTTATTTCTCGGTTCCCACAATACTGAAAATACTCGTTACATACAGGTTCCAAAAGGATGCTATCATATTGTTTGGAGTCAGAGGGGTGCAAGCTAAAAATATCAATAAAAGTAGATCGCCGTTTTAACATAAATATCGCAAAAACTTTGGTTTTTCTTCCAGAATCGTTCATTTTAGACCTTATGAGACACACTCCACCGAAAATTTAGTAGAAAAATTGATTCGATAATTTTGATTTAGAAAAAAAACTTTGAGGCCCGTTTTCTCGAAATCATAATTTCGGCACTTGCACCCCTCTGATCCTAAGCGCCTCAATTGTAACGAACGAGTTCCCCGAAGCGCTGCGTGACGTGTTTGTGCTGATCTACGCGGAGGATATGAAAATGTTCCTTCCTGTTCGGTATCCCAAGGATAGTATGGTTCTACAGAATGCGCTTAACAAATTTTTTGAGTGTTGCTGCCATTATGGTTTGAAAATCAATGCCTCAAAATGCAGCGTGATCACCTTTTCAAGGAAAATGAGCAACATAATGCACGATTATTGTCTTGAAAACAACTGTTCCGTAACAAGAAAATCCTCAGTGTAAGATCTAGGCGTAGAGTTGGATGCAAGACATATCGAACAAGTCGTTGCCAAAGCCAATTCCATGTACGGTATGGTTATTTAGCAGGATTTGTCACGAGTTTGACAATCCTTATACTATCGTCTCGATTTATGTTGGACTTATCCGAACCACTATCGATTATGCCAGTATTATGTGGCAGCCATACTACAATGTTCATAAGAATAGAATCGAAAGAGTTCAAAAACGGTTTCTAAGGTACGCCTTGAGAAACCTTGGCTGGCAAGAAGATATGCCAGAATATCGAGCTTTGTGTAGGCTGGTTGGCTTGGACTCACTAGAAAATCGCAGAAAATCAATCGACATGTTGTTTTTAAAGGATTTGACCTGTGGAAAATATTTTTCACCATATTTGATGTCACAGATTTCTAGTAACGAAGGACGTAGCAGTCTATGCAGCATACGACCGTTCCAGCTCCCTAACCGAATTCAAAACTACGCTTGCAATGAACCAATATACAGAATGATGGCGTGATGCTAACGTGATAAAACTGAATATGTCCAGAGAACAAATCAAAAATAGACTTAAGTTTGTTTTCTCATAAATATATTGTAAACACCATTAAAGATAAAAGGCTGAAGCCTAGGATCTGTATAAAGTAAATAAATAAAATAAATAAATATATGAATTTTTCTAGAGCTCACCTCTGTTCCCCAGCAAATTAGGAATCACTTAAACTTGAATATCGACTCTCTTACTTGATTTGTAAAAGTTTTCTCTGAAATTCATGTCATTTCTGTCCACTATGCCGACCAAAGAAAATTCTGACACAGACCTCTCATCCAGTAGACACCACGGGACCCCCGGCGCTCTAGGATCCTCGTCTTCTCGCCGCGTGTCACTGATCTGATTTGGAGCGAAAGGGAAACACCGAAAAAAGTGCAAGCAAGCAAGCGAGCAAGTGGCACAAAGTGGTCGTCTTTGGTTCGTCCGTTCCAATTCATCCCCCCTTACCAGCCCACTCAGGACTAACAACCCGGAGGGCTGCTGCTAGTTTTCTCTTCCAGCAGAACAATGTGAGCAACTCAGCTGTGGGTGGATGGGTGAAAAAAGTAACAGAAAAAAAGGAAGCAAAAGGACTCGTCCGTTGCCGTCGGTTGCTCAATAACTGCAAATGGGCGTCACCCGAGCTATTTCTTCTGCTAGATAGACAGCACCACCAATACAAACGGATGAAAATGTAACGAATCTGCGCCCACGGATGAAGGAAATGACAGACGGTAGGGAGGGAAATCCTTCAGCATCAGCCGGCAGCACCCAAACCTAGACCTAAAAGATGTTTGTACATAGCATTAACGCTCAGCTAGCTCTAGCTATCTAGCGCTAGCGTGTATGGCTGTGTGTCCTTTTTCCGGCTCGTTGCTCATTGTCGGTTGGCAGGATGAATGGCTCGTCGAAGGACCGCTGCTGCGGATTGCGTGTGCTCAAGAAGAAGGGAAAACGGAATAGGATACAAATTGCTCGGGAGGGGTGGAGTTGCGGAGTTGCTTTATACCTTTTGCATGCTTGGTTGTTCGCTTTTGGCTTGGATCGGTCTTCGGTTGTATTTGTGCCTGTCTCCGGGTATGATTATGCGCAAATTTTGCTGTGTCGTATTAGCTAGCAGGGAGAAGCACCGACAAAAAAAGGATAAGAGCATAATACCGGTGCGGTGGCAGCTGACTGAATCCGTCCGTACGTCGGCAGCTTGCCAGTCGCAGAAAAACATCGCACATACATAGGCCTTCTCGCTCTGGCGTTAGGAGTTTTCCCAATGTGCAAAAGAACAGAAAGGAACACCCCAGCTTGCTGAGATTTGTTGAGACTTCAGCTCGTCGACCGACCCTATCAGTTCGGATCCGGTGCCGTTGTTTGCTCAGACCAGTTTCAACTGTCGAACCGGTTGCACACTTTACCGGGCGCCAATTGTACGTTGCGAATCTCAAGTTGTTCGATCCCCACACACAAAGTGCAAAGTGAACTACTCTCCGGATCGGATGTGCGGTGCAGGAATTGTGCAAAAGTGTACCACTTTCACGCACCGAGCACCAACTCACCCCACCAGTCAGTAGTCAGCAGTCGTGAACGAAGACCGTACCCAGTGAGGAAAAGTTTACGGAATGAACAGACCTTATCTGTAGAAGGTGGATATATGTAGAGTGTTCCTTACACGGGAGCGTATAAGGAAGAAACCCCAATTTAAACGAAGCTAGAGTTTTCGACGAGTGCCAGCTTCTTGAACCAAGTGCCGACGACGCCGCAATCAATTGAATTAATTTATACACCCATTAATTGAGAAGAAGCACCCGCATTTGGCACCTTTCGAGTAGCAGCAGAGAAAACAATAAATTGAGGAGTTGAGTGTTAGTTTGAACGAGGATAATCGACCAATCTCGAAGTGTGTAATCAACTTTGACTGGGAATCACAATATGTGCGATACTAGCTAAAACAGTTAGAGAACCGGAACGTTTTTTTTTGTTGGTCGAAGAAGAAGGAAACTTTTAATCTGAGTGAATTGAGTGGATTTTAACACATCGCAGCCCATCAACTTCATCAACGTTATTCAACATACGAAGGTTACGGATTAACAGCACTGTTTGGGAGGAACTTTTCGAGGAACTTTTTTGTGTTCTCGATTAAGAGTTCCCGACGCTTGAACGTCCGACGCTTCAACAACATCTCGGCTCCGGCAGGGCAACATGGTTTATTTTGTAAGTATCTCGAGGTTTTTGTTACATTTTTTCTAGAACACAATTCAAAAATTGATTGATTTATTGATTACATTAACCTACAGTTTTAATGCTTGTTGTAACGATCTTTTTAAAAAAAATTCTTGCTTTTGAACGGAAATCTTCGCTCAACTTAAAAATTGATTAACATGCATGAATAGTGTCATACTTGGCCACTTGAAATGTAAAATCTTCGAATATGAATTGTGGAAGGGTGTGTGTAACGAAAATAAAGTTTAGCTGGTTTATCGTTGTTTAGTCAACGATCAGAACCCCTTTTTCAGGCTAATTCGACCATACTTTTTTTTCTGAGCATGAAATACTGTAGATTCAGGATCAGAGTAGATAATAATTTAGCCGAGGATGATTAAATTATCAAACAATTTAATAGTGACCCAAATCTATGAAATATTCAATTCAACCTTGCATCGAGTTGTCTAAGCAATGCCCAATAGAGAAATCCAGAATAGTTGAATCAACCTTACATTATGGCTGATTGCACCAAATCTGTGATCCAATCAATATCGGTAACATTTAATCCATGCCAAACCTGATAACGCATAAAATTCCAACAAAATTTGTTGTACCTTTTAATACTTTCTAAACAGTATATTTTACCTAATCCGCTCTTGAGTGTCAATATGACCCTATTAGAAGTTTGGCGACTTATAACTTTATTCGGGTGCATTCGGAATAAAACCCGCTGTACCTCTCTTGTTTTTTCAACCGTGTTTTACCGAATTTGTAGTTTTGAAAACATCGTAATGTAACTCAAATATATTTCTCAGACATTATTCACCTCAACACTTCAGTTTTTCGTTATTCAAAGTCTAAAAAAATCGCATGTTTTTCTCGAAAGCTGAAGTTAGAAGCTATACGGATATACGGATAGCTATATAATTTTTTGAAATTTATTAAGAAAATGGTTACAAAAAATGTAAAAAAGTGGTGTAAAAACCGAACTTTTCAGTCAATGATCCATCAGAATTGTTTAAGTCATTACAGATAAATTTTGAAAAAGGATTGAAAAATTGACGTAATTTAGCACAATTAAGCATTTTTAGATTTTCAAAATACGAAATACAGAATTGTTTAAGAAATTTTCAAAGGTAGCTGTTTTTCGAACTTTTTGTCAATTTACAATTTCTCAGATTTTCTCGCACTTTAATTCAACTTTTTACTAGATTTTGCGTACATTCACCTTTTTTTACATTTTATGTGGTCATGATCTTAAAAAAATTCCAAAAAATATATATTTCCATATCTGCAACGTGTAGCTTCTAACTTCAGCTTTCTTGGAAACTATGTGAAATTTTTCTTTGACTTTCTTATTTTTTTGTTTTTAAATTTGCCTGGAGTTTTCTTCATAAACGTCCAGAAACGGTTATTGAAGAAAGTCGAAACTCAAATATTAAGGTCAGGGGAGAATGGGAATACTTGATCCTTTTTTTTATTTTCTTCATCATATCTTTTTGGAAAAAGCTTGTAAATTCAAGTTTAAATGTTGCGAAAGACAATACATGAAACTGTAGATGAGCTAGAAGCGTTGAATTGAAAGTTAAAGGAGTCTTAATCTTTTTCAGGGTGCCCTAAGCTTTGATAAAAATCATGCAACATCTAAAGATAAAAGTTCCAATGACTTTTTTTGGCCATATTGGCTTTCATTTCGCAGTTTATAAGTTTCAGACAAAACGATTTATTAAAGTTTGTCTACTACCCTATATTCATTGCATAATTAAAGGCGCAATTTTCTAATTTTCATATAAAAGCAATTTTTGAGTCTCTTTTATCAGCAAATTATTGAATAAATAAAAGTCATTGAATAAATATTAATAATTTCATGCTATTCAATGATCAACATTCACTCAGAAGAAAAATATATCATTTTGCACTCGAAAATGAAAAATATTATCATTTTCTTAAAAAAAGTTGAGAATTTACTATTGCTTTGAAAATGTGGCATTAACAAGTTCATATAAAGATCTAACGATTGGCATATTGAAATAAATATTTCGTGTGGGCAATATTTTGAAATGATAAAAAAAGCTCTAAAAGTAACATTTTGTTAGATTTTTCAAACAAAGTACAATAACTCAAAAAATAAACTTTAAAATTTTTTTTTGAGATAACAGCTTTGTTGTTTTGATCTATTTGGAAAAGAATTCTAGACCATTTGACCTATGTGAGACATTCTAGTTTCGAGATATATCTGAGGAATCAAGTGTCCCCGGGGATCAAGTATCCCCATTCTCTCCTACATATCACTTCTTTTTAACTGTATTGCAGCAAAATATGAAATTATTGAATCCAACTTTGAAAACTTCTGATAAATATATACTTTAGAAAGAAAAATTTAACCATATTAATAGTTCAAAGTTATAGATTTTTATATGATTTTTTGGCATGATTTTTTTTATTAGGGACCTTTTTTGACATTAGGTTTCTATGATTTTTCTTGGTTATTGATGATTTGTGATTATTTTTAGCTCTTCTTTCTTCTAAAGATTTTATCAAATTTTTTGAAATGACCGAAGTTTAGACCATTTTTGGTGGTCTTTCTCAAGTAATCCGTCCGTTGTTATTGTGAATTTCGTTTTTTTTTTCAGCGTTCAGGAATCCAGTCATCGCTGCTTTTTGCTTTAATCGGCGAAAATTACAATTTTTCATCCAATTTTTGAACGGTCGTATTTCAACTTCAACTCGCTTTTCGAAAAATGGAATCTATGATATTCCCTATGAACCTTGGTCAAAACTTCAATGGATAATAACAACAAACAGATAATTTCCTTGAGACCTTCCACCAAAAATGGTCGAAACGTTGGGCATTTCAAAAGCTTAAGACCCCTTTAATTTTTAAAAGTTTGATAAAATTATGGCCACCAAAATTAAATTTAAAACAGTTTTGAATCAACTATAACTTGTCAGAGGACAAGTTGTTATTGATATTATTTGTTCGATTAAAAAACACAGATGGCTTTGATTGATTTTCTGGACTTCATTTCAAAAGAAGGGTAGAAAATTCTCTTTTTTTTAACTTGAAAAATGGCTTTCTAGAGGACAAGTCCCCATTAATTAAAAAAAAAAACAATTCACAATTATTTTTTAATAGTTTTGATTAAAAGTTGACTTGCTAAAAAGTCCCTTATAGTATTTTGACTACATACAGTTCTGGTATTAACTTGAAAAAGGGACTGTTGATTTTAAATAGTTTTGATCAAACTGTGGCTTGCAAGAGGACACATCCTGATTGGGTTTGGCTAATTTTAATTGAAAACGATGGCTTGCAAGATGACAAGTCTTCATTAATTTTGAATGACCAAAAGATGACTTGCTAGAATGGAAATGTATCCATTAATTTTAAACAGTTTTTGAATGATTTACCATTCGATTGATGATTTTGAATAGTTTATCATTCGAAATAGAACGCTCTGAACTAGGCAATAATTCTTAGCTGATAAAGGCGGAGAATCTTATGTACAAATCTAATATAAACGAGCTTCTCTAACTTGATCAGAACTTTTTATAACTTAAGTAAACTGCATTCAAAATTTAGACGAAAACACGTGGGAATTCAACCACAGTTCATAGAAAAAAAGTGAAAGAAAATAAAATATTCATTATATTTTAAATGTTCATAAGAGCAAATTCAATGGTGTTGGGAAAAGTGGTAGAAATTTTGACATTTTGAAAATTTTACCATGCAAAAATGTTTTCAAGATCTTTGGGCGTTGTATTTTTTACAGCACTGTTTCTATTTCAGCCATATGTGATAGAAATATTACTATTTTTGCATCACAGCATGCGAAACTACAATACGTGTTGTTAAAAAACTTGAAAGCCACACATCTTGAAAATGTTTTTGCATGGAAAAATGTTCAAAATGTACAAAAAGTGACAAAATTTCTACCACTTTTTCTCAACACCAGTGAACTTACTTTAAGTGTGTGAATTTTAAGAGCTGCAGATGGCATTACATAACCTGCTTAAAAAAAGAGGTTGGTGTCTTGCAATCAGTTTTGATCTTAAAATCATTATCCCAATCGATAACCCTTTGCTTTGATATTCTAACATCAAGCATATGCACAAAAACGTAATATATCGTTTACCATCAACATAATTTAATGCTAGCAGTCTCACACAATAGTATGGGCGTGTGCCTAAAACTTGTTCAAACAATTCATCGCCTGAAATTCTATTTTGTCAACAGTTCAAAATACAGAATTTTCGATGTACTTTCAATGAACAATGAGAGCTCCCGATGTCGCGCATTACAAAATTGACCCTTGCAAACGAAGAAAGGGAATTCACACGTTAAAATACCTGAATTTTCTATTCATTCCACTCAGACTTAAATTTAATTAACCTTCCACTATTAAAAGAACCATCCATGGGCAAATCGCAACCATCATCGGTGTCAATCGTTTTATTCTTCCCGGGGTTATTCGGGTTGAACAATGACTTTTAACCCCTTTCCCGGAATCAAAAGCTGAAATTGAAAGAACCAAATTCAATTCAATTCAATATGGATCCGGGCCCCCTCGTTCCCTCGTTAAGGTGGCATCCAGCGGCGCCTGATGAAATTTTCCTCTCCCAGCCTTTCGAAATTTTAAGATTTTTTTTTTCGGGAATCAGTGATTCTGATGGTTTGTTTTTTCTATCCGTTCTTTCTTCCAGAGTCCACGTGGTATGCAGCCGCCTTGTAGCCCTCCAGGATTACCATTGACTTCGAAGAGCCCAACGATGGAGTCAGCAAACCGTAGCATAGTGGTGGAATCGGAAGTGGACCAGAAGCCGGCGATTAAAATGCAGCGAACCGGCGGTGGTGCGTTGAAGTTTTCTATTGCCAATATTATGGGAAGAAGCGAGCAGGAGGAGGATGAAGATAGTGAACCGATTGTGGATGATGAGCCGGAGTTGAAGAGGAAACCTCAGTCGACGAGTCCTCCGTCGACGGCGTCGAGTCCCGGTTATGAGACAGGATCCGGAATGAACGCCTATGATTCGGCATTCAAGAAGTATGTTCCTAGCTCGATGCATCAGTTTGTTGCCAATCGTCACCAGGATCTATTGAGTCAGTATCCTTTGCTGTACTATCCTGGTCAGCTGATGTGTGCCGCAGCTGCCGCTCAGTACGCTGCGTTGACGCAACATCCGGTTTCTTTACTAAGTGCCGCCGCAAGTGGTAGCAACGCATCGGGCCTGCATCACTATGTTCCGACGGGAAGTGCGTTGAGAAATCTTGAAGCTTCGGCTTTGTCCCCGCCATCATCACATCCTGTGAATCCACCTCATCAGCATCATCATCATCACCATCACCATCATCATCAGCATTCCAACAAGAAGTCTAGTTTAAATATTTCATCATCGTCTTCATCGTCCAACGAATTGAACAGTTCAACCAATTCTACTGGTTCTACGAATCCGGCGGCAGATGGCAAACAGAAGACGTTTGCCTGTCCAGAATGCGGGAAGGTGTTCAATGCCCACTACAATCTGACCCGGCACATGCCAGTCCACACCGGAGCCCGCCCATTCATCTGTAAGATTTGTGGCAAAGGATTCCGCCAGGCGTCCACCCTCTGCCGGCACAAAATCATCCACACCTCGGAGAAACCACACAAATGCCAAACGTGTGGGAAAGCCTTCAACCGATCGTCCACCCTCAACACCCACACCCGGATCCACAACGGATTCAAGCCCTACGTCTGTGAGTATTGTGGCAAAGGTTTCCATCAGAAGGGAAACTACAAGAATCACCGTCTCACGCATAGTGGCAACAAAGCTTACAAATGCAGCATTTGCAACAAGGCGTTTCACCAGATCTACAATCTTACCTTTCACATGCATACCCATAACGATAAGAAACCCTTTACCTGCAAAATCTGCGCCAAAGGATTCTGCCGCAACTTCGACCTCAAGAAGCACATGCGAAAGTTGCACGACGTCAGTGTTAGCTCCAGTCTAAAGCGTCAACAGCAACAACAATCCCGCTCTCAACAACCAGCCCCGCCTCAAAGTCCCTCCAGTAATCCATGGACTTCACCAAGCACATCGGCCACCAGCTCCCTAGCAGCCCTATCTGGCTCTCCGCTTTCAACCCTCTCAAATCTCCATCATTCGGCCGTGGCCGCAGCGGCCCTCCGATCCGGAGACTACAGCAGCCCCTTTCTGATGCCCACTTCCGGACGAGGATCTTCTCGGCTGGACGCTCCCTTCATCGGCAAAGTATTCTGACAAAAGTACCAGCAGCACTATTTCAGCCAATATCAAAATTCGCCCAACGGAACCAACGCCGATTCCCCGACGGCACCAGCTGCCACATTTCTCCAACAGCAACAACAACAGCAGGAACATCAATTGACCAGTCTGACCAAGAGCATACTGATTAATTAACCACTTTTACGTTACCTGTAACCTGCGTTAAAACGGGACCAAACTGCGGCAGAACCAAGACGGATACACTCTTCCGACTTTTCCCCCACATACCGGGGACAAGTTCCAAGGAAAGAGATGTTAACGTCACACAGCAAGGCGTTAGAACCAACCAACCAGTGCAATACTTTCGGAATACCTACCTGCCTAACTAAGGTTAGAAAGCAAAAAGCAAATCTTAAATCGAAGAAGCAGAGCTTTCTTGAGAGCCAGTGATTTGAATGAGTGATTAAAAGCGAACAAGGCGAACCCCCTTTCCCCAAGGAGAATCAATTAACAGAGCGCGCAGTGATTTTTTTCCCATTTTTTTTAATCTTTTCAATCGAACCAGTAGATCTCGCTGTGAATTAATTACGTTGTAAGCTAAGTAGATGTTTTTTCTCTCTACGGTAAGAGTAAAGAAATAACTATAGAACATGATGATGATGCTGAATGTACCTATCAAGTAGAGATGCACACGTGACACACGACCACAAACGAAAAAAAAATCACGCGTGTACAAGCAGCGAAGAGAAGGACATGAGAACGAATTTATATGTACAATAGTGAAAATAGAACGTATAGGATATATTATAAGAGATTAAGTGTAATAGAATGTTTCAAATTTATGATGATTCAAACAAACGAAAATAAATTCCAGTTAAAAATATGTCAAGAGACTTGCTTAATCCGAAAAATGACCATTCACAGTAAAATTGACAAAAAATGACCAATTGGGGAGAAGCAGACTTTATGCGCCTTTTAAGCAGAATACTGATTTTATCAAATATTTCATCGAATCGAATATGTCTATAAAAACTATAAAGACATGAGCAGGCATCTGTTTTCTATACATTGGAGCAATTTTTAAGTTAAATTCTCCTTCAGTTTTCGAGAAAACGATTTTGTTTTGGGCAAACTATCTGTTTTTCTGGTAATATTTCTATATAATTTCATTGAAAATGCTAGGAACTGAAAACTTTTATACGACACAGTCGAAGTTTTATAAAAATCTATGTGTTTTATAATTTTATGAAACTAAACAAATGATGAGGTTATTATTATGGAAGCAATTCATTCATAAAAACCAATCTCCTTTGAGATCTTCAATTCTCTCTTTAGATGTTAATTAGAGCTTAGATTCGAAGTTTCAATGATAAAAATCATATATTTATTCTATTTGACCTGTTATTTTGGGATAGAGGCATTTTACAAATATGAGGGGGGCATACGAAAAGACTCTCTTATTCCACTTTCTTATCCATATAAAACCTTCATAACAGCTGAAATTTGTTTAACTTTTAAAGTTCATTCGAATAGGAAACAAAAAACACTCAATTACTTGCATGGTTGTTCCGTACTGTTTTGGCCGGATTTGGCATCTTGCCATTACGGTAAAAAGGCCATGGAGTGGTACGCCGCCAACAACGTGCAGGTGGTTGGTTCCCAAGGACAAGAACCCTCCCAACACGCCAGAGCTCTGCCCAATTGAGAAATACTGGGCTATTGTCAAGCGGAACCTAAAGAAGACCAAAAAAACTGCTAAGGACGAGCAGCAGTTCAAGGCAAACTGGCAAACTGGAAGAAGGTGGACAAGGTGGCTGTAAAAAATCTGGGGTTAAACGTAAGGCCCGGCAATTCGGATTTGGAAAAGCGGAAGCCTAACTGAATATTTTTCCTGAATATTATATTAATTAAACTTGAAAAAGAAATTTAATTTGATTTTTTTAAATAAACGATTTCACCGATTTACACGCGTTTTCCCTTGACCAAATTTTGACCGTATCACCCTTTATTACCCCCAACATGCATTGATTAGATAAGTTGTCTTATCAGTCACAGGAACACTTTCGCATAATATGTAGTAACCGCCATTAGCAGTAGGGAAACATGGTTGTACTCAAAATAGTAAAAAAAAATTTATTATGAATAACAAAGATAACATTTTTTTTTTGGAAAAGTTGAAACATTATTCAAACTTTTCTTCAACTTTATTCGGGTGAACTTTGACTATTTAATCACATGTTGGTCGTTTTATGCAAATGTTTTGGAAAGTTATTCTTAAAATAAACTTTGGAATAAACCAATTTCGGTAAAGGTTCAGAGGGTGGTTTGGTGGCGGTTGGTGATAGGGTTTTAAATTTGATAGGAATTCTTTCTTCCCTGATTGTCGAAGGGAGTAAATTATAAAGATGTTTGCCATGGTAAGGAACGTTTTCCGTCACATTTCACTGTTTGGTCAGCTTATTGATAACGTTGCTGAGTTACGCAGCATGGTTAAGTTGCTCGTTGTGATGAGACAATTGATCATTCAAATGAGAGTGTATTATTGACAACGCCTGACACTCTCTAAGAGCCTGGTAATGTCGAGTTAACAGTCTACAGGCGGTTGTATACGGCCTTGAGACAACGGTTCTGAGCAGTTTGTAGTTTTTTTTCATATGGGTATTAGCTACTGTACCCCTGGTTCCCCTGTAGTTTTGACTGTACAAACGCTTAGTATAACAAAGCTAAGGCCGATGACAAAGTGAGAGCGAATTCTCGAACGCGATCAATGCGAACTGAAGCGGCAGAACAAATTGATTCCTACACATCTAGACCGGGTTATGTAAAGTTGTTTACCTTTTCGATTGGTACTGAATCTACTATACGATCGCCATACATTTGTTCTGGTCTTCTGAGTGTGGAAAAAATCAAAATGTGTTATGATTTCGTAAGATTCAATGATAGTAGATTTACATCGAAGTAAACTTCTAAGAAATTCCATGCCAACGCGCATACTTCCGATTATTGCGGTGGAACCATTCCCGGTGTAGAACAAAGATGTGTCATCTGCAAAAAGACGCGGTTTTCCGTTCAAATTCAGATTTTGCAGATCGTTCACATATGTCAGAAAAAGAAGGGGTCCAATATTGCATCCTCATGGTACCCCCACTTTTAACGCTCGATCTCTGCTACGTTATCCATTTATTTATGGACACAACTTGACCACTGCTAGTAAGGAAGCTTCTATTAAGCTCGAGAGCTTTACATCGTGTCACCTCTTGTCCGGTTGTTGGTTCCAGGAAAGTTGAATTTCGTAGATGTTGTAGGGTTCCAAATCGGTTGGTATTTCTCTGGCTGTTTATAGTAGGTGCAAGTTGTAGCTAAAGAAGCAGTTTCGATGTATCATGCTCATCAACTTGGTTGCCACATAAGGAATTCAAGTATTTGCACCTATTTCTAATGCTAGCGTTTTCAAACAGATTGCTGTAAAATGCTTGTTTTGCGTCACTGGGTCGGCAAAAGCGGAAGTCTATATGAACAGTTCAATGTTTTTGCGATATTGACGTTATTATGTAATTTATAGATTTGAAAATTTGGGCGCGGTGGTTTTGAAGAACGACAATCGATCTTAGCTTAAAAATTTTGTGTAAGAGGCAGGAAAAAAAGGCTGACCATATTAACAGTCCAATTGAATCAAATCGAAAAATTTCTTTTAATTCAACCACGGTACATATAAGAAAAGTTCAGATAGCGGTATTTGATAGCAGCTTACTATCTTCTTCAGTGAGCGTTTGAGATATCGGAAGTCGTTATCGAAATACCGCTATCAGAACTCTCAAGAAGGAATCTTTGATTACTTTGATTCAGTAGAATTAGTGGGGCAACATGCAACAATTTTCAACTTCAATGGCTTCTAAAAAACTTATGTTCACAGTTAAACGTACCCCTTATGCATCAAAAGTTTTAAAGATGATCGGACATCAAATTGGCGTAGTTAGAAAAAAATATTGGTTTCTTAAGTTATTTTTAATTTTCTAAACGCTTGCTATTTTCACCCTCCTTAGAAAACGGGGTAACTTACAACAAACTTTGTTTTTAATGAAAAATCTTATAAGCACCTATGAAAATTTATAGTTTTTAATATATTTGCGATGCCTTGAAGACCATTACGCATGAGAACACCAATTGCAGTAATTTTTGGTCTCTAAAACTAATTTTCACATTTTTTCTGAAAATAAGGATACTGCATACATTTAGGGGTTAAATAATATTACGAAAAATTCTACAAGCTGAAATAGAAATAAATGTTTGGATGAACGGAATTTAAATTTTTACAAACGCGTGATGCAAAACATTCATATTCCAGCACATGGAAACGAGACTTACAAGGTGTTTCTTTGAACGGATTTTGTTGTATTTTACCCCAGACACCTAACTGAATTTTAAAAATATTTATTTAAAAAAAATGGATGATTGTTCTAAAAATATTTTTAAACCAACAGTACTTTGGCTTCAATTTTATCGCGGTACTTAATGTATTAAGACGAAAAATCTTCTACGGGACTTTTTTGAAACGGTCAATAGATTGCTGATTTCGAATTTAACAGCAAACGACAGAAAAAGGGATCGTCCTTATCAACTGTTCAATGTTTTTTGCAATAATTGCTTGATTATTCACCCGAAAATGCATCGTGAAAATATTAAAAGTTTAAAGCGAAAAGGAGTTCGTACGGGATCAGCTACTGATGTAATAAAAATATGTATGCAAGTTTTCGGTTGGTTTAAAAATTCGAAAAAAATCATATCGAAAATTCGGATGCAGAATCGGAACCGAAGGATAGATTCAAAAATATAATTTAAAGTTGCGTTAAAAAAATAATGAAATCGCGTGAAGCTGCGCACTCTCTTCCAAATTTGACAAGCTGCCATTTTTCGTTCGGTTTCATGATTTTTTCATACAATTTAGTTAAGCTATCTAACTAATGTTCTACAAAATTTGAAGTCTTTACAAGAACTGGTAACAAAGATACAGGCTTTCCCGTAAAAAAAAATCAGAGTTGCTTCACTGAACCACTGTATCTTTGACTATTTTCATTGAAAACCCTTGAAATTCAGTTCAAAATTTTAAAAATGTTCGATCTAGTACCTGGCCAAGTTTCTTCAAAATTGATTCACACAATGAGGTTCACTGTCGCCCAACAGACGATTTCATTCATTTATGGACGGTTGTTTGTATAGAAAATATAGTAATCAATGTTTTCTCGGTTTTTTCTCTCAAAAAATCAAGATTTATCACAAAGAATGTTGTATGTAAATTGATAGAAATTTAATTCACACTTTGTTTCGAAATAAATAAGTTTCAAAATAAGAAGAACAGAGTTTAAGAAATAACCTGCTGAATATTTGAACACAATTAAAGCGAGTATTATACTCGCTCTTGTATTTAAATACCAGTTCTGTTGGGACAATTTCTATTTCTAATCAAAGCACGTATGAAGTTTCTATCAATTTAAATCATTCTTTTGATCATTTTGTGAAAGAATTGATGACATTGAACTATAATGAACCTCATTTTCTACCCGGCACTTTTGATGAAATTTGGCCGGGTACGAGATCAAATTTTTTATGAAAATTTTTCAATGATAATTGTCAAAGATACAGTAAATTTATTTAAGCAATTCCAAATTACCCTTTTTGCGGGAATACTTGTAAAGACTTCAAATTTTGTGGAACGTTAGTTGGGTAGTTGGATAGTTTAACTTTCTCTATCTATATAATGAAGAAAGAAATTGGCATTAACATTAAAATCCCTAATTCATTTTCGAAACAAAGGGTGAAACAAAAAATTATTTAAAAAAATTCTTTAATTGTTTACACTATTTCCCGTAAGCGAAGTCGAAGCTCTGAGACAACAAAATTCAAGAAGGCAATGTATTTTGTTGGATAATGATAAAATGTGTATATACACATATGGTGATTTTCTTGAATAACTAGATTCGCTTGCAATTAATTTCCATGGAAGTGCACAAATATTTCAGATTTTGAAAAATTGGGCCCGGATAGTAATAAATGGTGTAAAAATCAAGAAACAGACAAATATTTATTGGATCGATTCGTGGCCTTGGTGAAATATTTTACCAGACGATAATAAGTTTTCTGGTGGTTTTAGACTTTAACAGTGTTCATTTCATAGCCATTCTTTGAATTGTAGCAGGAATTTTTAAGGGATTTGGTCATATTATCAAACATTTTGGTTTTGAAAATAAATAAGATTATTCTTCCAGTTCTTTAATTTATTTGTTATCGTGTCCGTTGGAAACAGATTCTAACCACTATCACCATCTTCATCTCCCGTATCTCTTCGACCCATACACAGTCGTAATCATGAGTCCAGAATACTATTTAATTCTTGATGCTAGAAATGTATGAAAATAGAAAAAAAAACACTGTGTTAAGCTAAATCTGAACTTACATTTTTCGATAGAGAAAATTTATTGGTAGAACCTGACAGTCTTTCCTGCAAATCTTCTTGGTGGTAGATTTTAACGTTTCATTGGATCTAGAAAAGAAGTTTATTTCAAAATCAAATTTTACAATTAAATACTCCAAGAGTTACCTGAAGATTTCGCTCGCAGTGAAGCTCCATGATTTTTTTTAAATTATTTGTTTATTTTCGTTGTGAAATACATGATTGCTGTGATTAGTTAGTTCTCATATTCAAGAGGTGTACGGATATGACGGTGAGAGAAAAAGTACGAAATCGTTGAGCGAAATTTGAGATTGACGAGATTTTTGTGTGAAAACTCTAGCGCGAGAAAAAAATCTCAATATTTAGTGGTACTATTCTTGTTTGGCTCACTGTATATTCTAGTTGTAATTTTCTTCAAAATGACAGAAGATTCAGTGCAAGAGATCAGTGTGGGACAATCTCTGCTCCGAATTCTTCGATTATTTTCTCATAATTCTTGAAATTCAAGACAATTACCTTTGAAAGAATGGCAATTAGTAGGGAAATCCTACCTTTTTCCGGATCATCTACATTTACCATCATCCGGGTCAGTCAGAAGGATTCTCGCTATTCCTGAATTTAAGAAAAAAAAAATCCGTTTCCCGGCCATCGCCCAAAGACAAAAACCTATCGGCATGTGTGTTTAGCAAATATTTAGCCTAATTTGAGCCCCTAATGATGGCTAATGATCTTAGGCTTTCTTCCTGCGGCTAAGAACATCTGAAACAATAACAATCGGCACCCGCTTTCAAAGAAAAATGTGTAAACATCTTGTTCCATTTAAGATTTCCGCCCCCATATTGATTCGGTGAGGTTTTGTTTCGCAGATTTGGGCCAAAACTTTCCAGAAAAGGAAAAAAAAATCGTTTCGCTCTGACCAAGCCGATTTGTTACCGGATTAACGGATTAGAGCTTGGCTTAAAAATTAGGACGCTACTTCAATTGGTGGGTTCTACTCGGTGCTACCGGACTTCAAAGAAGCGTACCCAGGTAATACCCTTACTATGTACGTCCTGCCTCACTCGCCCAATTCCGCCTTGATGAGAGCGATTCACAAAAACACATGTTTTCTTTCATCGCCCGAACAAAAACTTGGGTAAATGTTTGTTCTAGTAGAAGGGACATTGTTTGGCCCATACAAACTACACACATTCCCGTAAGACTGGGTCAGAATCAGAAGTGATTCCGAGAGCTTCTCCTTCCTTCGAAGGGAACGATTTGTATTGGACAATAAGCTTTATCTCTGTATGGATACCGACATGATTTCGGACATGAACTTTCGGCGATTTTTTTTCACTGAACCTCTCTATCCGTATAGAGGAAAGGATGATGGCTCATCATAACAACTGTGAAGGCGGCTCAGAAGAGAAACCATACCGAAATGCAGGAAAATAAGGACTCAAAGTAAACCAGATTATCTGCCCATCATAGATTTTGGGCTTCTGGCCAGTCCAGGGGTGCAGCAGCAACGGCAGCATCCCACTCTTCCAATCAATCGATCAATGGTGATTTTACAAACAACCCGAAAACCGCAAGTGAACTTTAGCCCAGGGCCTATTGTTGCGAACTTACATAATAAAGATTCAACAGACAGGATTCGCAGAATTTATACATCGAGCGACGATTGGTAGATTTCAGAATGTTTGGCAAATGCAATTTCGAAATTCGAAATGAAGTGAAGAAATTGCAAATGTTGCAAAAGGTATTTACAATTCTTCGTTATACGAAATTATTTAGAGTAACGAATTTTATGCCTCTAATCTGGTGAAACTAAAATCCATACTAAACGGCAAATTGACGATATAAATGATCTTTAAGGTGATTGCAAAGACATACAACTTGAACCATACACATTTTCCCGGTAAAAATTCGGCATTTGAATTCAAATTTTCCTATCCAAAAACCTAATTGAAATTTCAGCTAGCAAAAAATGGTATGTTTATTATAATGCAACTAACTCAATCATACTCGTTTTTGAACGCAAAATTCAAAACATATGAACTTTTGAGTTTTCTATTATTTGATTTTGGGTGTTAATCCGGCCAAAACGGTCGGTTTTCCACAATTTCTGGGCATCTTGGTAGTACCGGAGTTTTCCCGAATGTTTCAATGAACAACATTGATTACCAGATCAAGCACATAAAAAAGAATATATTTATTATTTGTTAAAGTATGAATGATTGTAAATCGTCAAAATTTTCTTCTAAAATTTGTTTTAAATTGGGCAACGGATGAATAATAGTGTTTTCGTTTATAAGCAGAGGCAACCTCATTCTCCACGAGTTTTGCTCTATCTGCTGTCATTTTGTTCGTTAATCGATTCAGAAGTACACTAGTTTTGCACGAGTTTTGAACCAAAAGCAAGCGGTGACAATTTAGTTTGTTTATTAAGAAAAAGTTTGCCTCTTTGCCAGTGGATAAAACGCTATAAGTTTAAAGGGAATCTTCGATTGTTTTAATTGAGTGCGAAATAAGAATAGCACCACTTATGTTTCTCCACAAAAATCAATATTTTTTCTTAGACCAAGTTCATTGGTGTTGGAAGAAAGGGGTTGAAATTTTAACACTTTCAGCACATTTTGAAAACTTTACCATGCGAAAACATTTCAAGATCCGTGGCCTTCAAGAGTTTGTACATCGCACGTGTTGTATTCTCGCATGCTGTGATGCAAAAATAGCAATATTTCTATCACATACGGCTGGAATAGAAACAGTGCTGTAAAAAATACAACGGCCAAAGATCTTATAAAACATTTTTGCTTGGGAAAATTTCAAAATGTGCTTCAAGTGTCGAAATTTCTACCACTTTCCCCCAACACGAGAGAACTTGCTGTTAAAATTTAGTTTGTAAAAGTGAATTGGCGAATACGAAACTAATTTTTGACAGATCGATTGCGTGCAAGAGAATGAAAACTATACTAGCTTGTAATAAATCACTTTTTTTCTCCAATTTGGAAAGGATTAAAAAAAAAGGTACCAACTTAAAATAAAAGGCTAATAAATTATTGTGAGCTATAGGAGAAAATATATATGTATGTGTCGTGAAGCATCGCAAATCTAAGACAAAAAAGGTCATTTTTTTACTATTCCAAAAACTTCTCGGAGAATTTCATATATTTTTTAATGAAAATTTACGATAAATGCACATTTAAAAATGCAATTTGTTAAAAGAGAAGTCAATTAACATTCATATAAAATTTGGAAAAGCACCAATAATGAATAAGCTAGATATTTCTTTTAAAAAAATACATAAATTTTTGCTATTTTGTACCAGGTTTTCTTCAGCAGCTGCAAACAATCAGGCGTTGTAATTTTAAAGCTGGAGTGCGGTTTGGATTTGGATATTTGATGGGGGTTGAAATGAAAAAAATTATATCCTCGAAGTCGAAGTTCGAATTGAAAAAAAAGGTGGAAATGTCTTTAAATGTGTAAATTTGTATTGAAAATTAACAAACTTTGGATTTTTGCTTCTTTTGGTTCATTTTTGTAGAAGTTTGATCTTTGTCAGAGATTCCAGTTTCGAGATATCAAGGATATTGGATTTATAAAAATGGATTTCTGTCTGTCTGTCTATTTGTCTGTTTCCTATTGACTCGGAAACTGCTGAACGGATTTTCTTGAAACTTCGCAAGCCTTTCTATTGAGGCCGGGGAAGGTTCCTATTGCAGTTTGAGACCCCTCACTCTTACTCGAAGAGGCGAGGGGGTCTCCAAAGCAAATAAGAAATGTTAGCATAGCTTGAGAACAATTCGAGCAAATGGTACTAAATTTGGCAAGGAAGGGGATTTGGGTACGAGAAATATTTCTATGAATGTTTGGTACCCCTCCTTTTTTCAAGAGGAGAAATAGGGAAGGCTTGAGGGGGGGGGGCTTTTTTACAATTTTTATCATAAGTCGAGAATAAGTCAAGCAAATGGAGCCAGATTTGGCATGGGAAGGCATTCAGATACGAAAAACGTTTCAATGATTATTTGAGACCCCTCTTTCTTACCAATGGAGGTTCATAAAAGGGAGGAGGGATATCCATACAGTTTTTGTTGCAAAATTCGATAGCTATTCGAGCAAATGGGACCAACTTGGCTTTGGAGGATATTTGAATATGTGAAAAGGTTCTATGATTGTTTAAAACTATTCTAGATTTGCATTAGCAGCATAGGAAGACGGAAGGTTCCCATACATATTTCCTCAATACTCGATGACTGATCAAACGAGGGAAATTAAATTTGGCAAGCAAGGTTATTTGGGTGAAAGAAATGTTTCCAAGATGGTTTGAAGATCTTCTCACCTTTCATTAGAGAAATGTAAAGAGAGAGGGACTCCCATAAAATTTTTTGCATGGCTGGTGAAATAATCGAGCAAATGGAACCAAATTTGGCATGGGAGGATATTTGGATACGGAGAAAGACTCTACGGTTATTTGAGACCCCTCTTTGATCCCAGAAAACGAATAAGAAGAGAAGAGGGAGCCACAACAGTTTTTTTAAGATGTCGAGAGTTAATCAGTCGAAAAGCACCGAATTTGGTACAATCCGTATATTGATACGAGTAATCTATATATATAAAAAGCAATTTCTGTATGTTTGTTTGTTTGTTTGTTTGTTTGTTTGTCCTCTATAGACTCAGCCGTCTTAAGAGCTAGAGGTCTGAAATTTGGCATGGATGCTCATTAGGACCAGGAATGATGAAAAATGTTTTCAGATTTTCGGATGACCCCTTCTGAAGAGGGTCGTCCATACAAGACAAATATTGTTTTCGCGATATTGACGTTACTTTTTGTCGGATCGTGTTGAAAATTTGCACATGAATGTTTTGAAAGACGATGAATCGATTTCAGGTGTCTTGGTGTATGTAAGGGGTCAGCCAAAGGGGTCGTCCATATTAACTGTTCGCTCTTTTTGCTATATTGACGTTATCATACATTATATTCAGTTGAAAATTGGTACACGATAGCTTTGAGTGACGTGCAATCGATTTGAGGTATCAAATTCAGTCTAAGGGGCCGGCAAAAGGGGTCGTCCATATTAAATTTTCAATATTTTGGTGATATTGACGTTTTTATACATCGGATTGGGATGAAAATTTGCACATAGGTGTTATTAGGGACAAACAATTGATTTCACTTATCCAAATTAAAAACAGGGGTCGGCCAACGGGGTCCTCCATATTAACTATTCACTGTTAATGCGATATTGTCGTTATTATACATCGGATTCGGATGAAAATTGGTACACGAGCGTTTTGAGGGACGAGCAACGGATTTCCGGTATTAAATTCAGTGTAAGGGGCCGGCAAAGAGGGTCGTCCATATTAACCTTTCAAAATTTTGCAATATCGTCGTTATTTGACTAAGGATTGTAATGAAAATTTGCACACGGTAGTTTCCGGGGACGGGCAATCGGTTTCAGATGTCAAATGTTTTGCCAGGGGTCGACGAAAGAGGTCGTCCATATTAAATAATTTTTCACAGTTTTCAGCAATATTGACGTTATTATGCAATGGATTGCTTTGAAAATTTGCACACACGAGTTTGAGGGAAGGGCAATCGATTTCAGATATCAAAGATTGTATAAGAGGTCACCGAAAGGGGTTTAACTTTTTGGCATTAATAGCGTTGTTATGCAACGATCGGGTCAAAATTTATACACGGGGTTTTTTTTTGGCACGGTCAATTGATTCCTGATTTCAAATTTAGTAGCAGACGACAGAAAAAGAAATCGTTTAATATTTTAGCAATTATGACTTAACAATGAATTCGGAAGTGCATCTGGAAAATTTATGACAATTGACTTTCATACAAACTGTTAATGGCATATTCAAAGTTTAAAGCGAAACGGAGTTCGTATGGGATCAGCTAGTCTATACAGTCCCCCCACAATCATTAGTCACTTAACGTATCATTTCTCCACAAAATGTTCGTTCATTCGGATGTTAGTGGACCAAACATCAAGCTTTGCATGAATTTCAGTCATTAAATATTACCTCTTGGATTTCAAACATGATTTTATTTCCAATTTTGTTGACAAATAAAATAATTTACCGAAACAATCAACGTTTTTCAAAACCACTATTATGGGTCAAAATTGAAGCTTGTAGCAATTATTAGTCATATTGCCCACAATTATTAGTCACATAGAAGTCCATGGCAACACCCGAATATCAACATGAAAATCAACAAGTTTCTGGCAAACATTCAGGGGCATTCTTCGCTAGTATACGTTCAAGGGGCAATTGGGTTGAGCTAGCAACCAAGGAATGTTTTGTTTTGCTTGCGAAAAAGTGACCCATGATTGTGTGGAACTTGGTGGATTCTGTAACAATTATGGGTCACTTTTATTTTGCTAAATATTATTGAATTTTCGCATTTCATTCGCTCAGTTTCATTTGGAAAATGTAAACTCTTCTTTTGTGCTTATATGGGACCAATTCATTTGGTTGAAATCTTTAAAATACCCGCACAAGGAGCTTAACGGTTTAAGATGTCAACCTTATAACATTGGAATTTTATGCGATAGTACCACAGCTTATAGTTCACCTTTGATAAAAAGTATTCAAACAGCAATTTTACTGTTATTTAACGCACAAATAATATTTTACATGTATTTTGATGATATTGTCGATTAACTAAAAATAATAATTTGATATAATTTTTTTTGGTTTAGTAGATATCAACAGTTCTAATGATCGGTGACTAATAATTGTGTGTGACCCATGATTGTGGGGGGGACTGTATATATAAAATGCAATTTCTGTGGGTTTGTTTGTTTGTCCTCTATAGACTCAGCCGTCTTAAGAGCTAGAGAGCTGAAATTTGGCATGTATGTTCATTAGGACCAGGAATGATGAAAAATGTTTTTGGATTTTCGGATGACCCCTTCTGAAGGGGGTCGTCCATACAAGACAAATATTGTTTTCGCGATATTGACGTTATTTTTCGTCGGATTGTGATGAAAATTTGCACATGAGGGTTTTGAGAGATGGCCAATCGATTTCAGGCATTGCATTTTGGGTCAGGGGTCGGCAAAAGGGGTCGTCCATATCAACTGTTTATTGTTTTTGCGATATTGGCGTTATTATACATCGGATTGAGATGAAACTTTGCCCATAGTAGTTTTGAATGACGAGCAATCAATTCGAGATGGGGAATCAGGGGTCATCCAAAGGGGTCGTCCATATTAACTTTCAATATCTTACTGATAATGACGTTTTCATACATCGGATTGGGATGAAAATTTGCACATAGGAGTTATTAGGGACAAACAATAGATTTAGCTGATCCAAATGAAAGTCAGGGGTCGGTCAAAGGGGTCGTCCATATTAACAATTCACTGTTAATGCGATATTGTAGTTATTATATAACGGATTCTGATGAAAATTGGCACACGAGAGTTTTGAGGGACGGGTAATCGATTTCAGGTACCAAATTCAGTGTAAGGGGTCGGCGAAGGGGGTCGTCCATATTAACCATTCCATATTTTTGCAACATCGTCGTTATTATACATAGGATTGGGATGAAAATTTGCACACGGTAGTTTTCAGGGACGGGCAATCGATTTCAGATGTCAAATGTTTTGCCAGGGGTCGTACACATTAATTAAATTTCCCACTGTTTTTGGCAATATTGACGTTATTATGCAATGGATTGCTAAGGAAATTTGCACACGGGAGTTTTGAGGGAAGGGTAATCGATTTCAGATATCAAAGATTGTATAAGAGGTCACCAAAAGGGGTTTATTTTTTTGGCAATAATTGCGTTGTTATGCAACAATTGGGTCGAAATTTATACACGGGGGTTTTCGCCACGCTCAATTGATTCATGATTTCAAATGGGCTGACATCTGGGATACTGCAACATTCCCGGCCGACTGGATGCAGGGTATCCTCGTAAAGGTCCCGAAGAAAGGAGACCTGACAGAGTGCGGTAACTGGCGAGGCATAACGTTGATCTGTACAACCCTCAAAGTACTCTGCAAAGTGATTCTGAACAGGATCCAGGAGAAAATAGACGCTACACTCCGACGGCAACAAGCTGGATTCCGATCCGGACGATCATGTGTGGACCACATCACAACGCTACGAATCATACTGGAACAAATCAACGAATTCCAGGACTCTCTTCTGCTGGTGTTCGTTGATTTCGAAAAAGCATTCGACCGACTTAACCATGAAAACATCTGGGCGGCTCTAAGGCGACGAGGGGTCCCAGAGAAACTAGTCCATCTCATCGAAGCACAGTACGAGGCATTTTCGTGCAAGGTCTTGCACGACGGTGTCTTGTCCGAACCAATCCCGGTAACTGCTGGAGTGAGACAAGGATGCATTCTATCACCGCTACTTTTTCTAATCGTAATGGATGAGATTCTAATTGGATCGGTTGACTGTGCACCGAACCGAGGATTGCCGTGGAATCCTTCAACAATGGAGCAACTGAACGACCTTGACCTGGCTGACGATATTGTTTTGCTCGCCCAAACACAACCAGATATGCAGAGCAAACTCGACGACCTCACCGAAAGTTCCAAGGCAGCAGGTCTCAAAGTCAATGTCGGAAAGACCAAGTCGATGGAGATCAACACAGGAAATCCCTCCAGTTTCATGGTAGCTGGGCAACAAGTTGAGAAAGTAGAGTGCTTCCAGTATCTTGGTAGCCAGATTACGCCTGATGGTGGTACCAGAAAAGACATCGAAACACGGATCAGAAAGGCCCGATTTGCGTTTGCGAGTCTCCGAAACATCTGGCGGTCACGCCAGATCTCTCTACGAACAAAAATCCGAATCTTCAACTCAAACGTCAAATCCGTATTGCTGTACGGGTGCGAAACTTGGTGCACATATGCGATAACGACGCGAAAACTGCAAGTATTTGTAAACCGCTGCCTGCGGAATATTATCCGCGCTTGGTGGCCTGGCAACTGGATCTCGAATGAGGAACTACATCGCCGGTGTCATCAAAAGGCGCTAGAAATCGAGATTCGGGAACGTAAGTGGAGATGGATTGGGCACACGCTGCGAAGAGATGAAAACGAGATTTGCAGAGAGGCGCTAGATTGGAATCCAGAAGGTCATCGAAGAAGAGGCAGTCCCAGAAATTCGTGGCGGCGAAGCCTAGCCGCTGAAATCCGAACTGTCGACGAGAATCTTGACTGGGACCAGGTGAAGACGCTGGCTCCGGATCGTCAACAGTGGAGGTCTTTTACCACGGCCCTATGCACCGGAGGATCGGCGCGGCATCATTAAGTAAGTTAAGTTTCAAATGAAGTAGCAGACTTCAGAAAAGTGATCGTCTAATATTTTTGCGATTATTACTTAACAATGTATTCGGAAGTGCATCTGAAAAATGCATGGCAATTGACTTTCATACAAACTGTTCATAACATATTTCAAGTTTAAAGCGAAACGGAGTTCGTATGGGATCAGCTAGTCTTATATATAAAAATGGAGGTGTTTTCTTTGTAACACCATCACGTATGAATGGTCGGTCGGAATTAAGTGAAATTTGGTATCCGAGGGTTTTTCGGGTCAGAGATGGTTTGTATAATAGTTTCAAGAATCTCACTTTTTATGGAAGGGGGGCTGCTATACAAAATCAACTAGAAACGGGACAAAACTGGAACAACTTGAAAACGATTTTCACGAAAACTGATTCACGAGCACGAAGTAGTTAAAGAACTGTAAACATTTTCCAACGATTTATTAAGGAAAGGGTAAAACGAAGTTTACCGGGTCAGCTAGTGTTTTTATAATTATTCAGGACTCTACCTTCTTCTATTGAGTGAGATAGAAAGAGGATACGGGACACTCATAGACTTTTGTTACATATCTATAAAATTGACACACAAAAGAAACCAACTTTAGTAGGGGAGGATTTTTGGGATGGAGAAATGACTCTATGCTTAATCGTGGACCCTCCGGTGGGAGAATGAATAGGAAGAAGGGGGGGCTCTTAAGCATATTTAGCTTAAATCTATCGGGCAGAGCTGCAAATTGTGTCAGACAGTCAATATCAGCCGATACTGATTTTTGGTCAGCGACATAAGCTTACAATGTCATGACTAAGTTGAATGAACGACATCATGCTTGTTATGACTTTTTTGTTCTTACAGCCAACAACTACATTTTTTCAACTGTGGCGCAACTTATAACGTAAAATCCATCCCAACACAGCCAGAAAATTAAATAGAAAGACGAAATGATCGAGAAAATTTTGCATAGAAGGGCTTGGTGTACGAGAAACGTTTTCTTGATTATTGAGTAGAAGCTTATTGAATAATTTTGTTTTTAATGACTTGGAAAGTGATCAAGCAAACAGATTCAAATTTGGCTTGGGAGAGGAATTTAATACAAGTAAAACATTTATTGTGGCAGAATTTAGGAACTTATAAATAAATAAATACAGATTCTTAATTTTAGATACAAAATAATGATTGGAAAATGAATTCTAGGACAGGATTTGAAAACAGAAAAAAATATTTAAGAAAACAAGAATTATTCTCTTTTGTTAAATTTCCATCAATTTTAGAAGGTATAGCAAAGCACACCGGGTCAGCTAGTCAATATATACACTTGCCTACATCAAATTTTACAGAAAGCCGAACAACGCTCAGAACCTTAAAATTGAAGTTAAGGATTTGAAAAACATTAAAATTTCTTTTTAAAAATAATAAATGAAGACAAATAAATAATCACTTCAAACTATTCCGAATTCAATGTCAATTCTTAAAATTTTGTTTCAAGAGTTTATAATAAAGTTTTTCTAAAACTAGCTTTCAAAACATAAATCATAAAACTAGGTTTGAAATTCAATAGCTGTTCATCAAAGGGAGTCCTTAAAGTTTCAATTCTGTGATAAGAAGATCTACAGCAGCGATCCTGCGCTATTTCCTGAGGCCACTCACTTCACAATGTACCTTTTACTTGGTTCTCATCAAAGGATAACAGCCATCACATCGTTTCATCACAAGTGATAACAATCAGTCGGGGAGATGTGTTTTTCAATTTCTGTTTAGGCTCAGAACCGAGAGGAAACAAAAGCAAAACTTTCCACAAATCGAGGACGCGCAGGTCAACCAAAAAAGGGAACCTCTTGGCAATCGGACCCTGTCTCGCTCGGCGGATGATACTTGGCCACAACCAGCCTTTGTAGGCATAGTAGATATCTCGAGGACGGGTGGCCTGGCCCGGTTCTGATGATGGCGCTCGATATCTCGTCGAGATTTCATTTGATAATGGTGTTGACTTATTCAAACATCAAAGTGAAATGCAAATACACACCCCGAGTTGTGAGCCCACTTGAAAGGCAGCCGATGCCAAAGGGAGCAGAAGTTTCGTCCTTTTGTGGCGGAATTAAAAAAAAAATCTTCCCCCGGATTCGCTGAACGCTGCTGACGGGGGACGATGAAGAACGGTGAGAAAAGTCATTCCGAACCTTTCGGCCTCTGTGCGATCTCTTCGAGTGAGATACGGTTGGTTAATGTTGGAAAATACGCTGCTGCCGCCCGTTGGGGAAAATTGTGTGGTGGATTCAATGCAGGAAGTTATGAATATCAATTGCTCGGCGAGGGCATTTCTTCCTTGCTGTTGGTTGCAGTGATTATGTATATTTAATGCTCATCCTCTATTCACCGTTAATTCGAACAGATTTATCTCGCTTCCAGTTCAAACCAATCCAATGACACGTGACAGGGTGCTACAAAATGTTAGAACTGTTTAAAACATTCAGCTGAATCGGACATAGAATAGCGTTTAAAGCGAACAAAGATGTAATTTTCATAGTTCCCGATAATGTAATTTTTCATAGGTGTGGTTTTTTTTTTAATTTTAGCCTCCTAACCCTGTCTTCACCCTGATTTTTTTCCTGTTAAAGTTCTAGAAATATTAGCTTAATACTTGCAAGTAACCCAAATTAAGCCGTTTTATTACTGTTTTATTACAGCTCCTGAAAATGCTTGGATCCTCGATTCAACTTTTTGTTGAATGAAACTGTTCAAAAGTTCAAATAAAACTAAAACGAAACACATTGTTTAAGTTGTTTTGATAAAGTTTAAAATGCTCTATAGCAACTACTATTTTTTTATTGATTGCTCCTAGATTTTTACATGCTTTATCAAAGCACGTAATGCTTAGTTTTGAAAACCGTAATAAAATTAGGTGCAGTTCTCGATCAAAAAACTGAAACAGCACAGGCTCAATTATTAAATCGCACACATATTTGATATGATGATTTTAAACCTTATTTAAGAATTTATGGGTGTTGATTTGGGGTTTAGGGATGAAAAATAAACCTGGAAAATGAGATTGCATTTCAACGCAGTTGACATGACGCAAAGGCTTAGGGAAATTAATACAATTTGGAGGGACTGTAGTGACGCCAAACATTTTAGTAAACCTTTACAGGTTTTAGAATTCACAAATGTAATGAAAATGCGACTACACGCAAAATAAACTGCTCGTCGTAACTACGCGTTATTTCAGGAATGGTTAAAGCTAGACATGAAAATGTCTCACTTTCGCTAGAATAAGAAACTCTACAGTATCTCAATTTTTTGATTTTTAATTAAGCTTACCAGAGTCCCCCAGCAAAAATGAAATAATATTACAAGAAATCAAATACGAAACTTCAATCAACTCAAGAATTTGATATCTGCACATTTAATCCATTTTCTGTTAAAATATGGCTCAGCGAATTTCTAAAATCTCGCGTTGTACATAAATAGGTATCACAAAAAAATAAAAATTAATCAGTTTAAATTGGTTTTCATGTTATTATACATAGATTAAACAATCTATTGGTCAAGTTCTATAAATAAAAGCTAATTATTCAGTAAAAAATACAATGGTTTTCAAAAAGAAAATCAATGATTTTTCATTTTTCCTTATATTTCCATTCATGACATAAAAAAAACAAAAACTTTTTTATCTTTGAATGAATCTTCAACCCAGTTTTAATTTAGCTGACAAAAAGAAATTTCATTATTCGATCCGGGATGGTTACAATTTTTGTTCAAAAACGCCACTTTTGTTTTTGGCCACTTTGCATCTTTCGGCTCAATTTTCAGACGCCTTAAAAATCATAATAAATTTAAGAAAAATCCGGTCCGGCCCGGTTGCCCGGAATTCATTGCAAAATGGCCGGACTTTGCCCGGATTTATTCACTTTATTTGGCAAATTAAACAAAGACAAAACAACAACCACAAAAAGGAAATTTTTGGAGCATGTTTTATAAAATAATATAGAAAGGTTTTTTGGAAGCCTTCAATACGGTTTAAATTCTATCGATGAGTTTTAATGAAAAAAAAAAATCATTTTTTTCTTGATGTTTGTTGAGGAATTTCTAAGTTTTGAAAAAATTTGCCCGGATATTGCCCGGATTTATGGTCGTCAATTTGAAATCGAATGCTCGGATTTTGCTAGGTTTTTATATAAAAATTGCCCGGTTTGTCCGGCCTAGATACGTTCTGGCAACCTTACCCTAACCGCACTGAATCGGGCTATAAAATATATAGGGTCTATCCAAACTTCTATAAATTAGGGTTTGGATAAAAGCTAATGGCGTTTCCAATGAAAAGTTGAAGAAAATCCAAAAAATTCTATCTCTTTGTTTTGGTTTTTGAAATTCCAGCCAAAACTATTGGAAGATTCAATAAATTCTATAAGGCAGTCACCCGTACTAAAGCACACTCTTATCAAATTTGAACCATTTAAAAATAAACGATTCTGAAAAGAAAAAGATGATTCAGTGATCAGTAAATTTATCATTAAATGTTATTAAGGCTAAATCCAAAATACCAGTGAGTATACAATAGTATTCTGCAATGCAATAAGAAATGGAAATATTGTGAATATTTTTGATTGAAGAATGTATAAATGCGGAAATAGCAGGATCCATTTGTTTTAAATTTCGCTCGATAAATATTCTTCTCCTGCTCCATCAGATGACCATCTAGTGAGGGCAATACTTTATTCGCAAAAACCCTCTTTCGCGTTTCCCACTCCTAGCTAAAGTAGGAAAAATATTTTTTTTCAGTTTTTAAGAAGAAATCATTTTTTAACTGATTTACTTTTCTAGTTACCGAAGCTTCGTGTGGCTCATTATACGAACACCCGGCTTGATGTGAGAATTTGATTTGACCTTTCGCAATATTGCAAGATGTGAACATCTTTTGTTTGTAAGTTTATAGTTTACATCCTTTAATGAATATAGTGTTATTTTCAAAATTCATTTCAGAACAGAAGTCCATCAACCACATCGTATGGATTACTTATGAGAAAATACAACACTAGGAATAACACCAGCTGTATTGAAAGTACAAAAATCATGCAAAAATGCATTTGGAGGATGTGGTAAATATTATTTAAAAAAAATCCATGTTTAAGGAAAGTACAGTTAAATGCAGGAAAATAAATTTTAAATAGAATTAACAACAGTAAATTTTATTGGCCCCACGATAACGTTTTATTTCACCGTTTAAAATAGTTAATCATATCAACATGCCACACTATTGCATTTATCGAAACTTACAATGAAATCAATTCTTTCAAACATTTCAATAGTAGGAATTCATTCTAGAACTATTAGATTCTAGATGAATTAGATTTTCTAGTACTGCAAAAGCAATAGAATTTCCGATATTGTTTATAGCCCGATTTCGTTCAGTGCGGCTAATTTTCCTTTTATTAACCGTAAAGAAAGGTTTGCTTATGCTTATGCTTATGCTTATGATACATACACAGCCAGATCTTGTCAGCATCCCGGTGAGTAGTAAAAGTACATTTACTACTCATCTTAACTAGGCCGGGCCCACTGTGCAGTATTGGACGCAGAGACAACTGGAACACAAGGAGGAAGAAACGTGGACAACAGTACCATACGTTTCCATGGCTACTTAAAACTAAGATTTTTACGTTGGAAGCACATATGCTAAATTTTCTGTGCTCCTTGGTGATGGCCCGTATGAATTCGTCCTTCTGTGGATGGAAATGATGTTTTTCTGCACAGAAATCCAAAACTCCAATATTTCCTTCCAAATTTCCTTAATTTTCTTTTTGATCTGTATTGTATTAACGTGGTTAGTAATAGTAACTTAGAGTTTCGGATTTCGACGCACTATCATTTCTGGTCTTTGACCTTGGATATAGCGCCTTTGCTCGCTCTTGAAAAGAAATATTAGAAGAACAAAAAAACATAATTAGTGTTTCCAAATCCCCTTCCCCCAGGAAAACTTGTTTCAAAATAATTCAACGATAAAAACATATTGCGCATTTTACAGCGTCAAATGCGGTTCAAACTATCAATATAACATTGGAGGGAATCCTGTGGATAACATTCAGTGGGTTAACTTTAAAGTGAATTTTTCTATTGAAACTTACTTGTTATAATAAACCTGTTGAAAATCTATTTTATTCATCTAAATTTATTGGAATTATTTAATTAGCTGAAGATTAAGAAAAACACGTAAAAATCTATCACTAGTACGAAAAAACGAGAATCAGAAAGGCGAAAAATTGGAATTGGCTCACCGAGTTTGCTGCATTCGCTCGTAGTTATCACATATATTCGGATATGTGCCAAATGTGTTTCGCCGACCTAGGGACATCATCAAGCACACATCGATTCAGCTTGCCTTTCTTCACTTGACACCACAAATCTACCCCCTTCCTCGTTTCACCAACACATACACTGAGAAGCCATGGAAAACATTGAAACTTTTCCATGTATCCAGAAACAGTTGACATTTTCGCCTAACCCTCAAAATTCAGAGCATTTTTGGGCATAAACTCATTCAGGACACATGTTTTTTCACTTTTTCAACGTCTTAAACATTGAACCAATTGAAGTGATCGCAGTAAGCCTCGGTATGCAACTTTACGACGTTCGCTCAATCGTAGCAAAATAACAAATAATGCCCGCTTCCAAATCCATTTCAAAATTTGTTTCTCAGATGCCTTCCAAAATACAAAAACATGCACTCAAATGAATACAGAAATCTTACAAATTTTCATTTTTCTTCCAAGTCTCGTCTTGTGGTTGTAAAAACACTCCTAACGCACAGTTATATCACTTCTGACACTATGGACTTCGAAAAAACGCGTGCGCTGCATCAAAGTCAACGCCTCTAACCTGATCTGAATGTTCTTTCTGAAAAAACGTTCACTAGACAACTTGAACTCTACGCATCGGAAGATTTGGTACAAACACTCAATCACTTCAACTCTCTCTCTGAAAGTTATAATTTCGAAAACTCGTAAATTTTTCTAAAAGTTATCACAAAATTTCCACGACCGAAAAAACGCGTGTTCTATTAACCGTAAAGAAAGGTTTATAAAGAAATTATGATAGTTTTTTAAATTTCCATTAGATAATATCTATCACTTCATCACTCCACAGTTCCACTGCACTTTTATTCCAGGAGCTCTTGCCAGCGGGTTAATTCGAGAAATTCTGTATAATTTTAAAAAAAAATTAAAAAAAAATCTAAGTGATAAATAACTTACCTTTTTAAGGACTAGTAGAAAACTTATGTGTTTATTTTCCGGCACCGATTTTATCGCGATAAAATTTTGATTACTTAATTTATCGGCCTTATCGGTGAAAAGTGATGTCCTTTTTAGTAAGAACATCTTTTTTTTGGAAATTTTTTTTGAACGGCTCATAGGAGTCAATCTCATAAGAATATCTTCAGAATTTGAAATTTTCATAAACGGATTGAAAGTTAGAAGAAATGACAGATGGTAAAATGAGCGGGTAGAATTTTATTTAGAAGCATTATCATCACAAAACTAATTTTTTGTTCAGCACGGGCCAATTATTATTATCCCACCAGCACTAAATTTAACTTCGGAAGTTTGGATTTCCGACTTCCTTTGCAATCACATTTTTAATTGTCTGCATAATCGAAGAAAGCTGCGAAAAGTTTTTGGTCTGATAGATTATGTTCACAAAAAACTACAGCCACTATAATTTCATATAGTCTGGCAAAGAGAATGACGGGAGCCAATCGAACTGTCATTCGCGGGAGCCAATTTAGTGACTTTAACTAAAATTATTTAGCGGAATTTTCACTATTTTTTCACCTATACATCATAATATATTTTTAAAAGTAATTTCGCGTTGAAGTAACAAACATAGCATGTAATTTAAGAATCTGAGAAACTATTTTTCATTTTGCAACTGGAGAGAGCTATGAAGAGCTTGAACATTTTCATAGAATGCTCGATTGGCGCGAATGACAGTTCGTTTTGCTCCCGTCATTCTCTTTGCCATACTATATGAAATTAGCGTGTCTATACAAAAAACTGCCTAAAACACTACCACGTAAGTTCACTCGTGTTGGGAAAAAATGATAGAAATTTTGACATATCACATACGGCTGAAATAGAAACAGTGTTGTAAAAAAAACTAAACGGTCAAAGATCTTGAAAACATTTTCGCATGACGAAATTTTCAAAATTAGCTAAAAGTGTCAAAATTTCTACCACTTTTTCCCAACACGATTGAACTTGCTCTAACGGGAATTTTAGCTGATGCAATTATTTTTTTCAATAGCCTTCCTGTTTCACATTCTTCTAGAAAGATTTGCACTTCACTCTTAAAAAACTGGAAATCCCTAATTTTATTCCTTCCGGAAAAGCAGAGATTACATTCCAAAAAAAAAAAAAACAAAACGCTCACTCAAGAGAACTGACCGATTTCTAATTTTATACAGGAATCTACTATTACACTTTGTCGTTCTTGTTTTTCTATAAAAAATAAATTTCCAAATTCGATGATTTGTCTCAATCAATAAATTTCCTCTTCATAAAAACACGCAAACAAAAAAAAAAACAACGAGTAGAAAATAAACGCGACCACACTCGGCCAAGGCCTACTCGCGAATAAAAAAAAAGACTTGCCAAAAGTTTTGATTAAAAACTGATTTTTAAAGTTTATTTCCATAACTCCATAACTCCTTCCATAACTCGAAAGATAAATGTTTTAGAAACAAGACGCTCAAGACACAGTTTTAATTAATTGCATTTTAAACAAGTTTGTCCAAAACAGCGAAGACTTTAGACAGATGGTTTAGAAGTTAAAGTTTTTATCTCACTTATAGGGGAAGTACCTAAAAAGAAGGAAGTTGGCCATGAATTTTGGACATCTGACGTAATTTTTTCGTGCTCCGTGAAAATTTATCAAAATAATACCTACTGTAAATAGCCAAAAAAATCGTGAAATTGTGCATAAAGATTAGAAAGGATAACGTTGATGTAAAGTGTAATGATGGGTGAAGTTTGGGAAACAGCTTCCCGGGATATATAAATTGCGATTCAAAAAATAGTGCATAGTCCTTAAAAGAAAAGAAAAACGGCTATCGGTGTGCTCTGATTTGCGCTTAAGCAATACCAAATTTATGAATTAATTTTCAAGCGTACTTTCCGATATAAAAATGTGCTCAGTGGTCGACTGCTCGTGAAGTCAGAAAAAATTGTTTTAAAAAACATCTGAAGAATTTGGAAAAACTGCAATGCAGTGGCGCAGCCCAATTATTAGGCCACAGCAAAAGTAAAAGGGAAAATTCTGCAATGTGCGAAAAAATGCTGTTCTTTTTAAGATTGTTGCGATGCGCGTTGCTTGTAGGCGACAGATATTTTGAAAAATATTTGGTTGCAGCCCGTTCCAGTTGACTCCAATCAGGAAGAATTGAGAGACAGCTGTGCCCTAAACCTTCTATACCATTTAATGGATTTGGTGAGATCGTTTCTTTTTGAAAATTTAATGCTTTTACTCATTTTTTCAGTCCTATTTGCCGAGTAGGATTTCCTATATAAATATCCCTTCCCCTTACTATCTGCATACAGCGACCTGGGTCGTATGAGTTCTCTGCACCTGAAAAGTTTTATTTGCTGTATCAGATCATCCCCATTATGATTAAATTGACTTGTCACGGTGAGCATTATTGTACTACACTTATTTTTAAAACCAACACTTGAAACGAATATTGAATCCAGATACTCGTTTAGGCATCTTGTGTTTGTTTTGATGATTGTACTTTGTGTATCAGCCAATGCAAGATGTGTGTAGTCACCCAATGCTATGCTATGCTATAGAGGAAGTACCTAAAAAGAATCATTACATTTTTTTTGTGGAATTTATTTTAATATTAAACTTTTTCGAAGACATCTAGAAGATAGAATGTTAAACAAGCGACGGTAACCTTTTTTTTTATTTTGACCACATGTTGCGAAATAATTTTTGACGAATATGATCATTTGTTTGAAAATTTCATAGTCTTAAAATTTTCATGCATGAAACCTGTCTGAACTCTGATGGCAAAGAATACTTATGCTTAGGTATTTTTTGTTATAATCAACATAACTTCCTTGACCAAACTTGTTGTTAAGATATTTATCAAAAGTAAAGTACCATAGCTCACTGTAGATGCAGGACTAAACCACTAAATCGGAAAATGTCAACATCGACTTCCAGTTATCATCGGCACAGAGATGCGATTGTCACACACCACTGCCAATGGAAGAGTCATACAAAATATGGAAATTTAAAAGCATCAGTTATTTTTGTAGTGTAGGATCACTTGTTTGTTCATATACTCCCTAGCTCGATTCGTAGGCAAAATCTCCTCTGGAGCAGCAAAAATATGGTTAGGAAGGAAATCACTGCGTTTTTACTTCCTCCCTTTCCGGTGCGGCACTGAAGTGGCCTGATGAGCGTGGTGGATAAATTATTTTCCCTCACCGGCGCGGTGTGGGTTTTTTAAGTCATTTCGAGCATTTTTTTATTCTCATTGTTGTCGTTCTTCGCTATCTTCAATAACACAAACACGAAGAGTCTCGGAGTGATATTAATTACAATAAACCACTCGCTTTGATCTATGGATGCCCACTGGAATCGACAATAATTATGACGATGAGGACGAAGTTGAACGACTAGTTGTTGAATGCGTCGTCGTTGGTTGATTTTCGTGTTTGGCTTTTCTTTTCCGGCTGGTCCGGAAAATGCACTCCCAATCTTTTGAAGGACTCACTGACTAGGACATAGTTCTTGAAAGTCGAGAGCAATTCTCTGAAGACTTCTTCTCGTGCTATCTTTTGCACGAGTGTGGCGGCGCCTTTGATATGCTTCTTCCGATTTATTATTATTGGTCTCATTACCAGAATGCTGTGAATTATTTGCGCAGGAGATTGCTCACAATTGCTCATTATCAAGTCGCTGAAAGGAGGCGAAGATCCCAAGGCGCACTTCTCAGAAATTTATTCAAAATGATCACAACAAAGGGATGTTATTGTTGAATGATGTTGGCAACTCAAAATAAACATGAAAATTTGGACAGTTGAATCCAACTTAACACAAAAAAAGTTAAGTTTTACAAAAAGTATAAAACTTGATATTCAATCATGTAACTGATTGACAAGATTCTTTTTCAAAAAAATCTCTGAAGAAAAAATAATTATTGAATCAATTGTAGTCTAAATTAAAGACCTAGGAATGAGATTCGCGACTCAGGCCCAAAACTAGGAAAATATTGATTTCGATTCATAATCAGAGGTCAAAAGAAGAAAAGAAAGCTAACATCAAAGCTCAAAAATGTAATAAAACAAATTTCAAAAAAAGGAAATTCAGGAAAGTATTCTACAAAATTTTCATTGTAAAAAACAATAAATAAAAAAAAGACTAAAATGACAAAAATGATAAAAATGACAAAAATGACAAAAATGACAAAAATGACAAAAATGACAAAAATGACAAAAATGACAAAAATGACAAAAATGACAAAAATGACAAAAATGACAAAAATGACAAAAATGACAAAAATGACAAAAATGACAAAAATGACAAAAATGACAAAAATGACAAAAATGACAAAAATGACAAAAATGACAAAAATGACAAAAATGACAAAAATGACAAAAATGACAAAAATGACAAAAATGACAAAAATGACAAAAATGACAAAAATGACAAAAATGACAAAAATGACAAAAATGACAAAAATGACAAAAATGACAAAAATGACAAAAATGACAAAAATGACAAAAATGACAAAAATGACAAAAATGACAAAAATGACAAAAATGACAAAAATGACAAAAATGACAAAAATGACAAAAATGACAAAAATGACAAAAATGACAAAAATGACAAAAATGACAAAAATGACAAAAATGACAAAAATGACAAAAATGACAAAAATGACAAAAATGACAAAAATGACAAAAATGACAAAAATGACAAAAATGACAAAAATGACAAAAATGACAAAAATGACAAAAATGACAAAAATGACAAAAATGACAAAAATGACAAAAATGACAAAAATGACAAAAATGACAAAAATGACAAAAATGACAAAAATGACAAAAATTACAAAAATTACAAAAATGACAAAAATGACAAAAATGACAAAAATGACAAAAATGACAAAAATGACAAAAATGACAAAAATGACAAAAATGACAAAAATGACAAAAATGACAAAAATGACAAAAATGACAAAAATGACAAAAATGACAAAAATGACAAAAATGACAAAAATGACAAAAATGACAAAAATGACAAAAATGACAAAAATGACAAAAATGACAAAAATGACAAAAATGACAAAAATGACAAAAATGACAAAAATGACAAAAATGACAAAAATGACAAAAATGACAAAAATGACAAAAATGACAAAAATGACAAAAATGACAAAAATGACAAAAATGACAAAAATGACAAAAATGACAAAAATGACAAAAGTGGCAAAAATGGCAAAAATGACAAAAATGACAAAAATGACAAAAATGACAAAAATGACAAAAATGACAAAAATGACAAAAATGACAAAAATGACAAAAATGACAAAAATGACAAAAATGACAAAAATGACAAAAATGACAAAAATGACAAAAATGACAAAAATGACAAAAATGACAAAAATGACAAAAATGACAAAAATGACAAAAATTACAAAAATTACAAAAATTACAAAAATTACAAAAATTACAAAAATGACAAAAATGACAAAAATGACAAAAATGACAAAAATGACAAAAATGACAAAAATGACAAAAATGACAAAAATGACAAAAATGACAAAAATGACCAAAATGATAAAAATGACAAAAATGACAAAAATCATTTTTGACAAATGACAAAAATGACAAAAATATCAATTTTTATTTGTTTTTATCAATTTTGGATTTTAAACGACTGTTATATTCGATGAATTTCAATCATATATCAATTGTCTAAGAGACTGAGAATGATTTTTGCTTTTACAAAAAAGATATATTTTTCTGTTTTGGAAGGAAACTTTAAAGCATTTGAATTTGATAAAAGAAAGTAAATCTTTCTTAAGCATGAATTTATACGAATTGCTGTCTTCAATTAAGTTTATGATAACTTTTTATCCTTTTCGCTTAAATTTTATTAAAATTAAATACTCCAGTAGTCAAGCTTTAGGCGTAAAGTTTTCATTAATCGGTTAAATTGGATCAATAATGTGGGGAAATGCCTCCCTTATTTACTTTTTTTTTCTTGTATTTTTCAGACAATTATGAACCTAGAAAGCATTCTTTAGCCATAAATATAGATCTTCCTTCAATTTTCGGTTACAGCATCTTAGCAATATCCAGAAAACACGTGTCGCACTTCCCGCATTTTTTTCTCTCTTTATATTCATTGAGATTTTTTTATTATTTATAATCAACCCTAACTAAGCACATCATTGTCGCATTAGGGATTGCATCATCGGTTCACCTGACGCCCAAAACACCTTTCGCAAGTAAAGCTTAGTTCTTTTAGAAATGGGACACTTTCATTTGCTAATAGCTCGTTAACTAGTAATTGGATATTCAAAATTTTAACAGCATTTTTTTGCCTGTAAAAAGTACTATTCGACCAATTTTTTTCAAAATTTAAAATTTACGCGTTTTTGAGATATGTACGATGTAAGAGAAAAAGAAAAAAATAATTTTGCACAGTTTCCTTTAAAGTTCGTCATTATCAAATTGATAGCTGACAAAACCGGTGGTTATTCAAAGAATTACTGAGTTTTTTGGTGGATAAGTATGCAAACACTGTCAATAATGTCCACAAAGTTCAAATCAAGCATTGGAGTGAAGCACATGATCGGCAACAACGGTTGAGGATCACCAAGGAAGTCAAGTCTCATACCAGCATTTTTATTTTTCAATAAACGAAAAACTAAGGGTAGATCGCTGAAATGTCCAAAACAATTTTCTCCGATAAGCTGAAAGTGTTGCCTAGTGATGACTCATAGAAATCCAACCTCAAAAAACCATTTATTGATAGTTCCAATGCTCTTAAGCTGTAAAACCGGTACCGAAAAAAAACGTTCCAAAATGTGGTCAAAAATAATCAAATTTGTTCATTTCGAAACAACTGTATTCACTTAAATGCTTCCAGTTTCCAGTTTCCAGAGAAGTATTGGACCAAAAAGTATCAGAAATTGAAGAAGGAGGGTGAAGCCACCTAAAATATAGATTTTACGAAGTATAAGTTGGGGAAACTGATCCATACCATGACTGAAAAAAGTGTGCGCCGGCCAATGGGAGATACCAAGAATAAAGTAGAAATTCCTTTAACAAAAAACGGTAAATATTTTTTTTCAAATTTTTTCATGAAAGCTTATAACATTGCCTTCTTTTTCTTCATAGAAAGTATTTGGTTCAAACGAATGGTTTTTGAGATACAGGCATTCGTAACTGTCCCATTTCTAAAAGAACTAAGCTTTATTTGATAATTGATAAATTCCTTTCCTCAATGGCCACAATAATTTCCTCGGGTTGATGCCTTCATACCTTTCATTTCCAATTATATCCCCGAACCGAATGCGATGATAGGCAGCTGAGAATTGTCGCACTTGTGCCGTAATATTTTATCAACCATGTACGTAGGTTGATACCTTCGTCAGATTTGTTCGGTATTTTCCGAGAATAGTATCAGGTGTGTACGGTATCACAAACATACTTTAGAGTGTGAGACTCCCTCTCACTTCCCTACTGGTGGACTACGGATTTGAACTGTTCTCGACATTAGTTTAGGCATGGAAAAGTTTCTACAGAATTTTCCAGCAGCCCAGTGAGAAACTCCCCACTCACATCATTATCATCATCATCGGGCAGCCACAGCATTTTACCACCGCACATTGTAAGTCGCATCACAATTGCAGATTAAATCCCATCCGTAAGTTCTGCAGGAACTTTGCGCGCCCCGGAAATATCTCCCCGGAAACGGACGACGATGCCTCGACACAAAACACATCAGGCAGCGAAGCCCCCTTCTGGCAGATGAACAGATCAAGACCTAAGTTGTATTTGAATTTCGATACGGTTCGTCACCTCGGGTGAATTCCGAGATTACGCCTATTGTTCATTTCTGTTGCGATGCCCTGGTCGGCTGGATTGGTGCCATCGAGGGTATCCGACCGAGCATTATGACAGGATTTTGAAATTTCCCGTCCCTGCCGCTTTCCTCTGGATCCTGTGATTGTCTTTCTTTCCGGTGTCATCATCGTTCGGATACAAGGATTTGTGATTGAAAATATAGGGATTATAACCACCCTGCCTTTCACCCAAATCATTCAATAATTTTGCGTGGTCATGTTATTTTGAGTGCGATTTATAAAAAGGATCACCAAAAAATTTCAATAAATGCTAGGAAATATATCGTTTTTAAACAGGTTTTTATTTTAATCCAAAAATATTGGATACTCCTCCAATCTTTGTTTGTAAAATAACAGGTCTAATGATACACACACTGGTGTTAGGAAAAAGTGGTAGAAATTTTATCACTTTTTGCACATTTTGAAAATTTTGCCAAGCAATAACATTTTCAAGATCTATGGCCTTTAAACAACACGTGTTGTAGTTTCGCATGCTGTGATGCAAAAATAGCAATATTGAAGTGTGAAGTGAAGTTTACTATAGTTTAATATGTGCATGTACATAGATAGTTGTTGATTTTTAGTTTACATGGACATTCTCTTACACCAGTGAGGATTTTCGGGTAAAAAATGTACCCAATTTAATCAATTCATCCTTGTTTAAATGAATCATCATTTCTTATGTAAAAATTACGAGGAATCGAACGAACCACTTTTCGATTAAATCACTTTAAATATCTTATTTTGCCCGATTTCTCCTATTTTACGTATACTGATATAATAAGAATAATAAAATAAAAGAACTAACATAACGATTGGATCTAGTGCTAAACTTTCTGCTGAATCAATGAACGACAAAAAAAAACAATTTAAAAAAAGTATAACTTTTTACCGTCGATAATTTTTTTTGTTCTCTATAATTCCCGTCTTCAAAATAAACAGTTGAAGAGACGTTGCATCAGTTGTTGTGTGCTACTGTTTATTAAGAGACAGTAATTTTTGTAGTACCCCTTTCTGCAAGACAGAACAAGTAATTGTTTTTAATCTAAAGAATGTATTCGAAAAAAATGCAACACTTTGTTTTGTGAATAACTTTTGAATGCATGGATGGAAATTGATGAAATTTTCAGTGAAGCTACCTAGTAATGCAATGTTCGGGTACAAAATTTGATGACAGTCAAGGGGTTTTTGTGATAGCGTCGAATACTGAAGGTCATTGACAAAATGTTTTGGGCAGGATAGAGAAAAATCCAGAAAAGTCCTAGTAGGAGATTTAAAAACAGTGAGTTTTCACTCGATCAAAGTTCATATGGTGTCCGAGAAATTGGAGAACGGTTGCCATGGACCGAGTGAATTTTGGGAATTATGTTCGTCAAGTTATCTCGTGAGACGGAATACTATGTAAATAAAATAATAATATGGTAAATCGTTTGAGGAGTTTTAGAGAACCCAATAGTGAGCAAAAATTAGAATAAAATTGAAGATAATTGATCCCATGAAGTAAGGTAAATGTGAGAGGTTTTTTCAAACTTAATCCGAAAATATGATCAGAGAAAGTAATAAAAAAGTCAAATTTTGCTAACTGGTTCGTCTAGCTGACTAATAAATTGGCCTGACATCATTTTACAAGGTTGAAAAGCTGGCCACCGGTAAAGTAATAAAAATATGGTGGTCAAATTGTGCGCAAAATATTTGGACTGCTTGTGAGAAGATATTTTGAAAATTTTTATAATCGACAGCAAAACGAACTCCTTAGCGGTCACCGTGCATGTTTTCAACCAGAAACTTTTCATTGACAAGTCTTGCCTGGATGTTCCGGAGATAAACAAGGGAAAAAACGGAAAAATTTAACGTCTAGTAACTGAGGGGACTAACTTTCTGTGGAAACTTCAAACTACTCAGTCTGTCATAAGGATTGACACGATGAATGGCTAAAAATACAAAGAAGACTGCCTCCAAATGTGACCGTTTTCTCTGCAAAGCTCTGCAAGGTTATCTTTAATTTGTGGTTATTATTCTTCTTAATACTCAACTCAACATTCAATGGATTTTGATAAATTACACGAGGCCACAATATTCACATTTTATTCAGAGGAGAGGGTACAGAGGATTTAAGAAAAAAATTTGATAAATTTTGGTGTCTTGCAATTTCTGACAATAGATATAAATTATTATTTTAAGAGGAGAAATCACCGTGAATTTGTTTTATGAAATGAATTTGCGGCTTTATCGGTGAGGGTTAAAGAGTTGAAATGAAAGACGGATAGAAGATGTATGTATGTATGTATGAATGAAAACCCACCAGTAGTGGCTGATAGGTCTTTCGACCCGAGTCGGTACGGGAAGTCTCGATCGCACATTCAAATATTGTTCATGCTTAACTCATCAACAATAATTGCCGCACAACCAAGGGGTCCGTTACCACTGGCTTGGGACAGGTTTGGCTCATCTTACTCCTTTCCAACTGCTCGAAACAAATAAAGAATTCTGAAAAGATACCTAAATAACTTCCTCATAATTCAAAATTTGCCGACATACTCCGGCTGGCTTGAACCCACAATCCATTGTATATCAGTTTTCCAATCATTTGATGCCCTATCCAACCCCCCATTTAACCCGTGTAATAGAGTTAAGCTATTATATATTTAATAATTTATAACATTGTTCATCATTTCTACTTACCACACCATCAATGAAACAGAAATTATAAAGGATACTTATCTTCGAGTAGCAACTTCCGAAAATTTGCCTGTCCCAGTAAGCCGTGACTCAGACAACGTACAGAAAAACAGAAAAACATCTTTTTCGAGCCATCAATACTTCTTCAAATGGTTTATTCCATCAAAAAATATTTCACATTTTTTTCACCCACATATTTGATGAAATCTGACGAATTGCACTTTCAGCTTTATAGGGAAACACTTTTTCTTTAACGATTGTTTTTGGTCTATTAGCGAACTTTCCCAAGGAAACAACGACAGATCTGGGAGAAAATTCACTACCATGATGGCTTATTTCTCTGACTTCGATTGCCCACCCACGCTGGGGGAATTTTTTGTTTCACTTTCTCGCAATAAACTAAATTTGTGTTTCACAAACGTTTCAGAACAACACGAATGGAAAAAAGACTATTATTCTAAGTTTTCAAACTCCATTTAATTAAAATGTTCATGGAGCTCGTAAAAAACGCGTGCGGCGTCAAATTAATCAAAGCCTACTACAAATGAAAGACGGATAGAAGATCAGAAGAAAATTCTAAGGTGGTGAAAAGAGCGAAGAGCATTTGAAATAGAAGCTTGACCACATGCTAAATTCTTTGTCCCGCATCAATTAACTGTATTGAAGAAGTAGTACCCAGTAGAGAAGGCACTACATTTTTCGATACAGTTAATTATGGATGGTTCGACCGCCATGTGAGTGTGCACATGTGCCGAACGGACAAAAAATTTAGCATGTGGTTGCTCTGTTAAGTCTTCTATTGTGCGATACCGTTCCATCGATGGCTTCATTGTATGATTATATGTGTGAAAACTCGCCAGTGCAAGTGACTGATACGTCTTTCGACACGAGTCGGTACGGGAAGTCTCGATCAGGCATGGCAAAAACACCGAACCGTGCGGCACTGGTGCCTTGTCCCACTAAGAACACGCCACCGAGTGCATACCATCAAGCACTCGGTGGCAGTGCTCGATCGAGACGCTGCATTGTAGCGATCAAAACACCGGTGTCAGTGGCGGTGCTTTGCTTATCGTTCGGCAAACACCGGAGCCGAGTGCTTTAACTTCGGAAAGGCACCGGAGCCGAGTGCCTTCTGGTTCGTGAAAGCACCGGAGCTACATGCTGCTTGCTAGCACTGAGTAGCAAATTCGAACGATCATACCCAACAGCGCGGCGGTAGTAGGTACCGTGTGGAGTTTGTTATTGGGATGGATTTGAATCATTTGGGGTGAAGTTTATTACTTCACTGTACAGTTGTCCATCAAGATAGAAAGTTCATGTCTTCAGCAAAGTTGTTTGTATTGACATAATCTGTAACTTTGTCGAAAATATTAGTTTTCTATCTTGTTGGAGAACTGAATGGTACAGTAATCATCTTCACTCCATTGATCAACTACACTCTGCTCTACGGTACCAATTTTTTTTATTCCGCTTCAGATCCTTGTGCTTTCCTAAACGGAAATGGTAATGCGTTTGGGATAAGATTGTTCGGGTGGAGAAAAAGTTGGTATAGAATGATTTTGTTTTTCGACAGCGGATTTAATTTTTCGCAATAAGGCTGGAACATTTTTTTTAAATGTTTCATTTGATCAATCTTATACAGGGCCGAATTAAGCCATAGGGGGGCCCGGGGCAATTTTTTCTCGGGGCCCCTATGATTCGATTTTTTGTTCAAATGCTATCCCAGAGAACACAAAACATTTTAAACGTAAAAGAACTGGATATGAATGAAATTTTTGGTAGAAGAATAGTTTTAGTACCTTCAAATAAAAATTATCAATTAATCAGGTGCAAACATTGTGGAAGAGCTCGGACATTTTTAAGCAATGAAAGCTCTGTTTTTAGCTTCAAAATTTTACATTTAGTTCTCAATTTTTGTTAATACCCTTATCACCAACTACAATTCTCTGATTTAGAAAAATGACCGGATTGATATTTTAAATGATTTTCATTTTATCATTGATCGTCTGGTTTGTGATTCATCGAGAGATATTTACCTCATGACAATTGAGAAGTTTCATGTAGATTTGAAACATTGAAAACAAAAAAATAAACAAAATAATGAAATTCAAATTTCATAGAGATACAGATATAAGAGTTTAAGAATTCAACACTAAAAATAAGATTAAATCCACAATTATCTGTGAAACACAAAAAAAACGTTTTCATGAAATGTTTATGAATGTGATTCTCATCAGATAAAAAAAATTGTTATCATATTGTTATTCTAAATGTGGCAAAACTGGTATAAGTGCCAAAATGATCATTCGAAAAAAAAAATAGATTAGAGCTTTAATGTTTAAAAAACAGATTCAGTTATCATGGAAAAAGTCAGATGAGGAATCCTAATGACCATGAAACTGAACTTCACTAACTGAAGAACCAACACAAGACTTCAAAATGTCAATGAATTGGATCTGGAAAAAGATAAGATTAAAAACATAGAAATATTCAAGTTAAGAGAATCACTCAATGATATTTGCAACTTAACTATGAGATCATTTTTAAAAATAAGTTGAAAATGTTCATATGAATGTTCATAACATGAGAATTTCAAGTCTGATATTGTCTGATTTCAAGACAGATATTGTGAGGGAAATTCAAAAAAGAAACTCTGTACTGTTGATTGGTCCAATTTAGACAACTACAAAAGATTTTATTTTCGAAATTTTGGAGGGAAAAGGGTTGAGAAATTTATAAACCAACGGAAATTTCAATATAAATGATCGATAAGTGAAAATAATAAAAATACCCGGTATTAACCCGGATACTGTCCGGATTAGATTCTGAAATGTTTATCATAAAGTTGCTCTGTTCTCTCTTTGCAATGTGAGTCTGTTTTGGTAAAATTAACTGCTATTTTAGTGCAGTAAGCATGACTTGGAAAGTTAAAATAAAAATAAACATCATTATTGTGTAAGACGTTTGTATGCAATGAAAATAAGGAGATGTTTTTCTTAATTTCCCCTGTTCTGTACAGAATTCTGACATGTTCATATTCTTCTAAATTTTGGTTTCGAATTCGGTTCACATACTTTTGTCCAGATTTTGGGGTGATGTTTTTGGAAATTCAATGCCAAGATTTTGAAATTCTTAGCTCGCAGAATGCTGGAGAGCTTCTTCACTGCATACTCTAGGGGGCCCCCTTAACTTATGCAAGAGAAAAACTATTCTAGATATTATTTCCCGGAGGCTTCTTTAGTTGTAATATTTCATGTTTTCATTCCGATTTTCTAGTTTTGATTTATTTTCAGAGATTTGTAGAAATTGAAGTAGGAGTATGATTAGAGGAATGTTAAAACTTTTATTCCCTCGGGGGGGCCCTCTTTAATCCGGCCTTGATCTTATACAAACTCTCAAGTATAATGAATAAAAAAAGGAACGATTGATTAGTATTAAAAGGTTATTTCTCATGTGTAGTTAACAAGTACCATAGTAAATAGGTCACTGTTCAACTTGAAAAACATCATGTTTGCCAAGTTTTTATTGCTTAGGCGCAAACGTTCATGGGTTGATCCAGAAAGAATTTTGTTATCTATAAGTTATATGAGCGAATAATGATGAGGACTGGTTTGCGGTTGTTTTGAAATTTGAATGCCATCGAAAAGTTTTCATGAAACAATATTAAAAGTCAAAAAAGCCAATTGGCTTGATCTGTGTTACTTGGGATACGAAAAAAAATCACCCATAACGAGAGATTCGTTTTGCAAACGAACTGTTGCAAAATACACTGGTTGGAATGGTTCAACAAATTGGTGTATGAACTGCCAGTCGAGGGTTTCCAACAAAAATTCCATATCAAATCATATAAGTTTATTTCTAATTTTTTTTCATTTTCCTCCCATTCCCTTCTTGATCATCCAAAGAGTCCATTGACAAAAGAAGAAAAACAAATTTTGTTCCGGCCTTATTGCGAAAAATTAAATCCGCTGTCGAAAAACAAAATCATTCTATACCAACTTTTTCTCCACCCGAACAATCTTATCCCAAACGCATTACCATTTCCGTTTAGGAAAGCACAAGGATCTGAAGCGGAATAAAAAAAATTGGTACCGTAGAGCAGAGTGTAGTTGATCAATGGAGTGAAGATGATTACTGTACCATTCAGTTCTCCAACAAGATAGAAAACTAATATTTTCGACAAAGTTACAGATTATGTCAATACAAACAACTTTGCTGAAGACATGAACTTTCTATCTTGATGGACAACTGTACAGTGAAGTAATAAACTTCACCCCAAATGATTCAAATCCATCCCAATAACAAACTCCACACGGTACCTACTACCGCCGCGCTGTTGGGTATGATCGTTCGAATTTGCTACTCAGTGCTAGCAAGCAGCATGTAGCTCCGGTGCTTTCACGAACCAGAAGGCACTCGGCTCCGGTGCCTTTCCGAAGTTAAAGCACTCGGCTCCGGTGTTTGCCGAACGATAAGCAAAGCACCGCCACTGACACCGGTGTTTTGATCGCTACAATGCAGCGTCTCGATCGAGCACTGCCACCGAGTGCTTGATGGTATGCACTCGGTGGCGTGTTTGAAACAGAGAACACAGTGCAGTGCGTGTTTTAGACATGCCTGGTCTCGATCACTCATTCAAATTTTGTTAATACCTAACTCATCAACACTAGCTGCAGCACTACCAAGGGGTTCGTTACCATTGGCTTGGGACTAAGGTTGCCGAAAAAAAAAAATTCTGTGTTTTTGGCAAAAAAAAATCTCGAATTCTGGGATTTGAACCAAAAATTCTGTGACGGTTTTCTGTGACGCTATTTCTATGAAGTTTATTGAGAAATTATGTCAAACATCAACTTATTGGAAACTACTTACAGTTTTAATAGAAAAAAAAAATCAATTTGCAAAAATGCGCTCAAACGTCAAGTTGGTCTGATTGAATAACCGACCAGTGAGCAGGTAACAAACTTTGTTTCATTTGAATAGCCATTATCAAAAATTTTTTTTCAGGTCTTTAGGAGAGTTTTGCATGAAACTGGTTAACAAACTTCACCAAACTGAGCATGCCTTGTCTATAAAACAATAGTTTTATTGATTTTATTTGATTCCGGCACGAGGTTGTATGTCAAACGATTACAACTCCTTTCAAAAAGTGCTCAGTTTATTGCCGAAAAGTAAAAAATGCTGCAAAAATGCTGCAGTGAATTTCTATTTGCCTGACCTAGGTCACAGTATGCCGTGACTCAGGCCATTTATTAAATCGCATGCACAGAGAAGGAAAACAACTATTTCCATTAGTTTTAGATAAAAAACGTTCAAACAAAAAAAAAATGTCAAAGCTTCGTTACTTATTTACTAACAACAAATAAGCTTATAAGTAAAATTAAACGAAATAGACTATCGCCAAATATAGTAAAATCAATATACAGTACCGTTCATAATTGTATAGAAATTGGAAGCACGCGCACTGTCACTTCGACTTTGAACTTCCATAACTTTTGACCCTGATGATATTTTTTGATCAAATTTTCTGCGTCCGATAGATCAACTATCACACTAATATATCACAAATTTTGAGCTTTCTGGAGTTTGTGTGGCCTGAGATACAGTAATTCTACGAAAATCGGACTTTTTGGACTTTTCTCATTCAAACTGCAATATCTCAGGAACTACACTACATTTTTTGTTGAAATTTGGCAGAGTGATTGTTGAATTATAAAATAAGCATATCTGAAGTTTTTGGAAAGTTTTATCCATGGGATCAAAAGTTACGGGATTTACATTGTTTCAGGCATGAACCTAAAAATGCGATTTCTATAGAATTTTGGACGATTCATGAGAACATAATCGTTTCCATCCACAAAACAGTCAAAAAATGTCTGGCAAAAGCAATGATGGAATGGAAAAATGAAATTTAAGATCTATTTGTGTTTTAAAATCAGAATCTTACAATATTGTTTTGATTTTTTGGTTGAAATAGATTTACTGGTTGTTAAACATCAAATAGGAGTTTCCTATGAAAACAATCGTCCAAAATTCTATAGAAATCGCATTTTTAGGTTCATGCCTGAAAAATTGTACCTCCCGTAACTTTTGATCCCATCGATAAAACTTTTCAAAAATTTCAGACATTATAGCTTTACATTATAAAAATTACTCTGCAAAATTTCAACAAAAAATGTAGCGTCGTTTCTGAGATATTACAGTTTGAATGAGAAAAGTCCAAAAAGCCCGATTTTCGTAGAATGACTGTATCTCAAGCCACACAAAATCCAGAAAGCTCAAAGTTTGTGATATAATAGTGTGATAGTTATTCTATCTAACGCAGAAAATTTGATCAAAAAATATCATCAGAGTCAAAAGTTATGGAAGTTTAAAGTCGAAGTGACAGCACGCGTGCTTCCAATTTCTATACAATTATGAACGGTACTGTACCTCACTCTTCAAAAACCAAGGCGACACATCAAGCACGCCATCCTATGGAGAAAGTTCTAACTACCAAGTATAAACATCGACGATCTGAACTACTTTTGGCAGATTTTTGACTTGTAGGTGTCGCTGTTGCTGCTAGAGGTGGTGATGGCGGTACGATCAGTGGCTTTAGTAAGAACTTTCGTCAGTAGGTGGTTCTGACATGCGTGTCCTTGATGAGATGTATGGAGAAGGCTGAGAGTGAGGTATATTTATTTTAATATATTTGCTATCGCCACAAGCACTATGTTAAGTTTATATTTAGGCTGGAACAAATATCAATTTCTTCTTTTGTCGCGCCCCCCCCCCCCCCCCCCCCCCTTCGAAATTTCCAAAATCCCGAAGGGGGGAATAAATAAAGTTTGAAGTATTTTAAGTAAATTTCAAATAAAAATTCAAATATCCGAAAGATTACAAGACCAAGAACTAGAGATGTACCGAATATTCGGTCGGCCGAATATTCGGCGCCGAATATCGTCAAAAAACCGTTAAGCCGAATATTCGGCTCACCGAATAGTTGAGCTAAGTATTCTGCCGAATAGGCCGAATATCTACTACAGACTTGTAAATTTTTCAAATTATTTTTGGTAATTTATAAAATACAAAAAAGTAATGTTGAAAAAGCTACACAATCATTGAAAACTTATGGTTTCAGCAAAACATCTAAGGTGTATCCGCGTATATTTCACTGAAGATCGTACAGGAGAATCTCTTTATACTTTGATTATATTTTATTTCAGATTCTCTGGATATATTCAGGCTCGCCCATAAACCCAGTAAAGAATCCAGATAAGTCAAATCTGGACGGAATGTCCAGATATTGTTGAATACTTCCCGAGGTTTGCTCGGGTTAATTCAGATTATTTGCTAAATTAAATAAAAACTCAAATTCCTCTTTAACATTAATTAGATTTTGTGTTCCATTTTTGAAAAATTTCAACGTATACTAAAATTTTGTCCTTTTATTTTTTATTTTTTCAAAAATCTCTCTGGTTGCCTGGCCGTCTGGATACGTGTGGTTGAAAGTATGGTATGCTTAAGGTTAAAGATAATCTAACTTTTCAACAACCATTTTGAAGATATCTTGCTCAAATTCGACCATCATCTAATTCAACATCAGAGCAGTAATTTTAAATTGCCTGGCACCTGTTTCGACATGTTTATCCCAGATTTCACAGGAATGCAATCGTTTTGGTGATAAACGCCCTCGAAGCGACTTGTCATCTGATGTCTTTTCAGTTATTTGTTACATTTCAAAAATCAGAAAGACCCCTACTTTAAAAAAATATCTTGTATCATCAGATATTACCATCTGGTTGAAAATAATCGACTAAAAACATTAGGGGCATTAATATGGAAGAAATATCATTAAAATAATCGCTTAAAGTTTTTTCATTGAAAACTCTATAGAAAATTCAACCGAATATTCGGCCGAATATTCGTTTGGCCGAATAGTTGAAAAGGTCAAGTTTCGGTATTCGGCCGTTCGCCGAATACCACTATTCGGTACATCTCTACCAAGAACCAAATTTTGGAAGATGGAAGTTAATTCACATTTTGTATTCTTGATTTTAATGAGATTTTCGATAATTAAAATATTTGATTCACAGGTTTTATGCAATAATATAGTATGCAATTCGGATGCATACAAGCTTTCGTGCAATTTATTCCATTTTATTTGTTTTTCGCATTATTTTTTATTGTCCCCCCCCTCGCGATGTTCCAACTCCGAGTGACAAAAGAAGGATTTGAAATTTGTTCCGGCCTTAATATCAATCATAGTAACTCAAGGAATCATTCAAACTATAATGCCAACGTTGTTCATTGCTCGTGTTTGGTCTCATATCTCTCTTCTTCCTCGACCAGTGACCAGTCAAAAAGTTTTTAGTGCGAACCAGGGGGGTGACATCCCTATCCTTTGTCATTACTTTGACAACCATCAAAATTATGGGCCCACGATTTTGTGGGCCCATAACAAACCTGACATTTTACTGTCAAGGAACCGGACTAGATGTCAAATTCTAGAGAATTATGAATGATTGCACACTAACACATCAATCATTCTGGTTCCTCATTGGTTGAAATTTTGACTTTTTCAACTCTGTACTGCTTTGAGAGGAAAACACCATAAACGTTTCTCCCGATGGATTGAAAAAATGAAAAAGATTCTTGTTCGCAAGAAGAACCAGATTGCCACCCCCTGGTAGTGAACCTTCATATAAGAGAAACGACATCTGATCCTTTCTAAAATAAAATATGTGGCAACATCGCCGAAATCTTGGACAAAAAAGACTTCAGAACTGTTTTCTGCCTCAATGTTCGAGCTCTAAAGTGAACGCTCCTTCAATCCAACAAAACAACATTGAACTCGATGCCCGAAGTATCGCGATAAACGGTATGAATGACTTGAATTTCGTGAATAATCAGTTAGTTTTTTAACTAGGAACAAGATTCACCAAAGCATTGAAAAAAATTGCACTTAATCATAAATTCATATGACCAGCTTAAAAATTATCTGTTTGAACTATAACAACAATCACAATACCTTCCTTGGTTGAGTTTTCAATAAGAAAGGTAAAAGCTCTGCGACAAAATGCTCATCGATTGGAATCGATTTTGACAGTTCTTTTATCGATTGGAATTTTGTGTTTGAGACGTCGCTTCTCTTATATGTAGGTTCACTACCCCCTGGTGCGAACAGACTAAATAGGATATTTTGGTTCCAAAGGAGGACGGTAGGACAATGGGTCAAAAAGTAGGACCTACCAAAGTAGGCCTTATGGAAAGCCTTCTCATAAGTCTTAACTAATTTTCTCGGCTATTATTAATCGGTATTCGGACAACATACCTTTTGTTCAACCCATATTTTTAATAATTCCATCTACTCCAATAACCCATCTTCAAAATGCCTATCTTTCACATTCCCATGCACTCGGCGTGAGAAGTTATGAAGAAAATCATAATTCGTTTTTCTCATAACAGTGAATTCCAATGCTAGTTAAAAAGTCACACGATCTGATCCCGACATTCCCATATACAGAAATCCAATAAAAACAATGCGCCCATCCCATCGGAACGGAACCATCAGCCATCCTACCGCGACAAAGTCATCCCACATTTTTACTCCATCAATTTGAATTCTAGCTCACTGTGTCCCCACCCCGATTTCCCTGGGTGAGGTCTGTAATTACATATGTTCCAACTTTCCCAAGGTGTCTCCAACGAGGTTCCTGGATGCGGTTCAGGTGAAGCAGATTCGCATCCCATCGAGATAAATGCCGTCTTCGGATTTTCTTGTTCCTACACCGCTTCCGAAATGCTGGGGTAGATATCAACAGCAAAACAGGAGCGAACAGAGGTCAGTCCGAGAAAGCCGTCAACCAATAAAAGCTCATACGGGACCAGGGATGCGTGCAATTCCCGTAGACACACCAACGATTCCCAATTCGGAGGGATTTCGGAACAGAGATCCTCTCATTGTGTCCTGACGAGGGGTTTTACCTTTGCACTGCTGGATTGAGGAACATTTTACTGGAAAAAAAGGATGATGATCATGCTGGGCAGATTCCGTCGCGCTACTGACTTGCCTTTGACGAAAAGAGACGCGTCGTCTTCTGGAGAGGATCGAATACCTAACGATGGGAAGAGGATTCTCTCTCGGACGACGGTTTTTGGTCCGAAAAAGGCGGCATTCGATTCCGAATTCGATATGAACTTTTTAATTTCTTTATTGTAAAATATTTGCCCCGGCAGGGTGTGATTGCACTCATGCCTTGCACAAAACATACGCACTTCAACCAAATACAAAGAGGGTTCCTACAAAACTTTGATTCGAGGGTGCCAATAAGGTGAAAATCGCATCCTGCTTAAGAATGAGAAACGGATTGGATTTCTGTTCAGTTTCCTTTCCATGCCATGGCCCAAGTTTTGGTTGATTCTTTTATTGCATTTCGCGATTAAGATGCGTTCTCGCTGAAAGGCCAAAGGTGTGCGGAAACATATGCTTGGTATTTGGTTCGGATGTTTTGTAAATGCTTCTCAGCAGGATGTCTTCTAGATGAATGTACGATTGGAAGAAGTAAAGTTCCAAGCTGTTGCTCATATTTGTTCTTTGGAAATGTTAACAAATAATAAGATATTTCATAAAAAACCTCAATTTGCACTTTTGCACTCAAATCAATTCACTAATGACTAAACCGTGGTTTACTACATTTACTACAGAGCCAAAAAACGAACAGTCAATTTTTAATAGAAACAATCATATATGACGACGACGCTTCTGTTTCGAAACACTCCTGCAAAACATGAAGTGTTAAAGAAGGACGCAGACTATCAACTATCAAACGTCTTGATAATAATTGCCTTCCTTGATGATTTGAAACCTTCTGAAATCACCACTGATATATATCAGTTTTGAGCGATCTGTGGAGGCCACTAAATGATTTTTTTTTTCGCAACAAAAGCTTAGTTAGTATTTCAAAAAATTAAATGTATTAAGAACTACAGTTTACAATATCTTACAATGCTTTTAAAATCTCCTAGAAAGAACAACAATTTAATAAGAATTGATCAGGTATAATTTTATGATCCTTTTTTTGCTTTATTATGATTTGTACACATAAATTTTTTTTTGCTGGAAACCAGCAAAATTTTGCTGGTTTTTGTCCCGCTGACTTTCCAGCAAAATTTCTAACAATTTAAATTGCTGGAAAAAAAAACAGCAAACGTTAATGCTCCAGCATAATAATCCAGCAATTCAAATTGCTGCAAAATCAGCAATCCAGACTGCTGGATACCAGCTATTTCTTTCAAAACAACCGGCTGTATTTAGTACCGAATTTATATTTCAATTCTAAATTAAATATTGAATACTGGCTGTGCATATAATGAGCAATGAAAAAGAATTAGTTTCTTCCATTTTTAAATTATGTTTTGTTTATTTTCAAGAACTTTTTTCTTTTAAATTTTCCAACACCGGCTCTGGAGTGGCAGCTTTGTGCCAGAGTGTTGATCATTCGCTACCTGATAAAAGAGTTCTGATTAGTATCTTTTATGAAATCTGTCCAATAAAAACTCACCCTTGACTTGTGTCTGGTTGCTAGAATATAGAGGAAAATAAAAATAATTATATTAATCCAACCAAAATTCGTAAATAAAGTCTCACCTTGCTTCAGCGTTCGAAAACATATACAGACTCCAATTTGACTACATGATTGCTGATTTTCCAGCAAACTAGATCAATTGCTGGAAAGTCCAGCAATTTGAAAACCGATTACTGATTTTTCAGCAAAAATGACAAGAACACAACCGATTGCTGAAAAAAACCAGCAATTAGAAAACCGATTGCTGGTTTCCAGCAAAAATTTGGATTGCTGAACGTTTCCAGCATTTTTTTTTTTGCTGGAAATCGAGGCAAAAATTTATAGTGTACCCATTATCTTGTAATGTATGGTTTGTTAACTTGATAAGTTATTATGCTGAGCTACGCTGCGAGTTCTAAATAATTTTTAAAATAAATGTTTATAAAAGAGGCGTCTGAAATATTACGAACTAAGAGAAAGTTTCAACCTTGAACAACACACAATTTCACGGCAAAGGGGGTCGTCCATATTAACCTTTCAATGTTATTGCTATATCGTCATTATTATACATCGGCTTGGGATGAAAATTTGCATACGGTAGTTTTCGGGGACGAACAATCGATTTCAGATGTTAAATGTTTTGACAGGGGTCGACGAAAGGGGTCGTCCATATTAATTAATTTTTCACTGTTTTTAGCAATATTGACGGTATCAAGCAACGGATTACTTTGAAAATTTGCACACGGGTGTTATGAGGAAAGAGCAATCAATTTCAGATATCAAAGATCGTACAAGAGGCCACCCAAAGGAGTTCAACTTTTTGGAAATAATTGCGTTGTTATGCAACGATCGAGTCGAAATTTATTCACCGTGGTTTTTTGGCACGGTCAATTGATTCCTGATATCAAATTTAGTAGCAGATGACTTATTACTTAACAATGAGTTTGGAAGTGCCTCTGGAAAATGCTTGGCAATTAACTTTCATGCAAACTGTTCATGACATATTCCTTCTTGAAAGCGAAACGTAGTTCGTATGGGATCAGCTAGTGTATATATAAAAATGGATTTCTGTCTGTTCCCTGTAGACTCGGAAACTACTGAACCGATTTTCGTGAAACTTGGCTGGTGGGGGTATTGAAGGCCGGGGAAGGTTCCTATTATGGTTTGAGACCCCTCCCTCTCTCATGAAGGGGAGCGGGAGGGGCCTCCCAAACAAAAGACAATTTTTTGCGTAACTCGAGAACCAATCAAGCAAATGGTAAGAAATTTGGCATGGGGTGGCATTTGGGAACTAGGAATATTTCTATGAATATAAGGTACCCTTCCCTCCTCTCAGTGGGGTGATAGGAAGGGGGGGGGAGGCCACCTTACAATTTTTCATACAACTCGAAAACCAATCAAGATATTGGAACCAAATTTGCCATGGGAAGGTATTTGGATTCGAAAAATATTTTTATGATTATTTGAGACCCCTTCCTCTTTCCAGTAGGGAGATATAAAGGGAGGAGGGGCCCTCTTTTTAATTTTTTTATATAACTCAAAAACTAATCAAACAAATGGAACCAAATTTGGCATGGGCGGGTATTTGGGAACGTGACATGTTCTAATGATTGTTTGAGACCCCTTCCTTCTTCCAGCGGGGAGAAAGGAAAGGGGTTTCATAAAAGAGTGAGGGAAGTTTCATACAATTTTTATTGCATAACTCATGAACCGCAACAGCAAATGGAACCAAATTTGGCATGGAACGATATTTGGGTAAGAGAAATGCTTCTATGAATATTTGGTTTCCTTCACTCCTTCAAAAAGGTGGATGAAAAGGGGGAGAAGAGGTCTCACTTACAATTTTCAGTATAACTGGAGAGCTGATCAAGCAAATTGAACCATGTTTGGCATGAGAGGGTATTCGGATACGAGAAATGTTTCTATTATAAATGGAAGCCCCACCTTTTTTCAACGGAAAAATATAAAGTGGAAAGGGGGACTTCCATACTATTTTTTTGCATAACTCGAGAATTAATAGAGCAAATGAAATAAAATTTAGTATCAAACAGTATTTGAGTACAAAAAACACTTTTATGAATGTTAAGTTTTCACCCCTCCATTCAATGGGGAGAACGGAAGGGGGATAGTACTTCCTTTCAAGTGTATGCATTACTCAAGAATTTACAACGCAAATAAAACCTAATTTGGCATGGGATGGTATTTCAATACGAGAAATTTTTTTATGTCAAACAATTCCTTCCTTGCAGTGGGATGATAGAATTGGGAATAAAGGAAGGGAAGTGGAAAGCTTACATTTAACTTTTTTTTATACAAAACCCGAGAAATGGACAAAACTTTACATGGAAAATCATTTTGGTATGATTATATGTTTATCTGACACACCATCCTCCTTTCCCAGGAACATAGGAGGAGGGAGGTGAGCCCAATAAAATTTTGTTAGCATAAGTTCTCAATCTATGTTAACGAAGCCAACAAAAAAAAACAAATATGGCATGCAAAGTTACTTGGTTACGAGATATGTTTCTACGATTGTTATAGACCCTTACGCTTTACAGTGTAGATAGGAGAAGAAAGGAGGGAGTTCCATATAAATTTGGTTGAAAATCTTAAAAACGTATCAACCAATGGAACTATATTTGATACAAGAAGATTTTTGGGAACGAAAAAAATAGGTATGATTATTAAAGATCACGATCTCTATTCAGCAGGGGGGAAGAGAAGGACGGGTGGGGGGCTCTCTTATCAGTTTTTAGCAGAAATCCAGAACATATCAAGCAAAAACAAGCATATTTTATCAGTAAGTTTTTTTGCGTACGGTTGATTTGAGACCATCCTTTTTCAGGGCGAAGTTTAAAGAAACAGATCAAAATTATCAGATTTTTAACACAAATTTCTAGATCAAGATTTAGAAAATTAGTTTAAGTTGTTAATTTGAAACTCCAGCTGAAGCTCTCATTTTATAGCGTTTACTTATGAATTATGTTCAAATTTGATTTAAAATAATGCCAACAAAAAAATAAAAATTTGAATTATTTCTCAAAATATCATTCGATTTTTAAATGTGTAGCAAAGCACACCGGGTCAGCTATTGACACATAAAAATTGGTTTTAACGTTAATTCATCCAATGCAAAATGGGGAAAAAGTGTATAAACCGCGAAGAAATTCAATATCTTCTCCCCTTCACAAAAAAAATCTATGAAAAAGTACTTTCCTTTAGTGAAAATGTCCGGAAAATCGATTGGACGTAGTTTCAGACGTCGCACGAGCTTACGAACGGAGTTATAGTGCCTTTTTAACCCTCAGTTTCCCTATATTTTTTAAACAATCCAGAAAAAAAACTAATTTAGACTTAAAAATTTTGAACAAAAGTAGACCTATTTTGTTTGATTTTTTTCTGAAAAATCAAATGGAAGCTGTTTGAGTCACCGCACGCTTTGGAAAAAGGAGTTATGGCTGTTTTACCCTCAATTCCCCTACATTTTTCAATTATTTCAGAAAAAAGCATGTTCGGACTTGAATTTCGATTCCCTTACATTTTTAAAATAGTTCAGAAAAAGCATGTTCGGACTTGAAAATTTTAAACCAAATGTGAATATCTTATGCGATTTTTTACGAGGAATCCAATGAATGCTGTTTGAGCCACCAATTCCCCAACATTTTTTATTTTGCGAAGTATTTTGTGTGATTTTTTTTCCGAGAAATCCAACTGAGCCTATTTGAGTCACCACACGCATTGGAAACAGGAGTTATGGCTGTTTACCCTTAATTCCCTTACATTTTTCAAATACTTCAGAAAAAGCATGTTCGGACTTAAAAATTTTGAACCAGATTAGACTTATTGTATGTATTTTTTCCGGGGAATCTTATAAAGGCTATTTGAACTACCGCACGCTTTGAAAACTGGAGCTATGGCTGTTTAACCCTAAATTTTCTGAATAAATTGAAAAATGTTGGGTAAAACAGTCATAACTTCTGTTTCCAATGCATGCAGTGACTCGAATAAAGGGTGATACGGTCAAAATTAGGTCAATATCAACTAGACGTATTTCTTTCAATTTTTCATTAAAAAAACCCTCATTTTGAAGGTGTGTGTGTAGAATATTGCTCCTATTTTGATTTTGGAATTCATGCAGGCAAGCTGGCAAAATCGCTAAAAGTTGCCAAATCAACCGTTACAAATGTAATTAAAGTGTTTGGGGAACGTTTGTCGACAGCCAGGAAGTCTGGATCGGGGGGAAATCGAAAACCGGAAGCCGCTGAGACGACAAAGAGAGTTGCCGGTAAATTCAAGCGAAACCCTAACCTAACCTAACCCTGGGTGTATCGTCTACAACCGTCCATCGAGCCAAAAAACGAGCCGGACTATCGACTTACAAGAAGGTAGTGACTCCAAATCGCGATGATAGACAAAATACGGCGGCCAAAGCGCGATTACGGAGGCTGTACACGACGTATGCTGACGAAGTTTGACTGCGTGGTAATGGACGACGAAACCTACGTCAAAGCCGACTACAAGCAGCTTCCGGGACAAAAGTTTTATACGGCAAAAGGAAGGGGAAAGGTAGCAGATATTTTCAAGCACATGTAACTATCAAAGTTCGCGAAGAAATATCTGGTTTGGCAAGCCATCTGTACCTGTGACTTGAAAAGCAGCATTTTCATAGCTTCCGGGACTGTCAACCAAATTTCTTGAAAATGAAAGAGTGTTTGAATAAACGTCTGCTGCCTTTCCTTAAGAAACACGGTTGTTCCGTACTGTTTTGGCCGGATTTGGCATCTTGCCATTACGGTAAAAAGGCCATGGAGTGGTACGCCGTCAACAACGTGCAGGTGGTTCCCAAGGACAAGAACCCTCCCAACACGCCAGAACTCCGCCCAATTGAGAAATACTGGGCTATTGCCAAGCGGAACCTAAAGAAGACCAAAAAAACTGCTAAGGACGAGCAGCAGTTCAAAGCAAACTCGCTTTCTGCGGCAAAAAAAGGTGGACAAGGTGGCTGTACAAAATCTGATGGCAGGGGTTAAGCGTAAGGCCCGGCAATTCGGATTTGGAAAAGCGGAAGCCTAACTGAATATTTTTACTGTATTTTATACTAATTAAACTTGAAAAAGAAATTTAATTTGATTTTTTAAATTAAAGATTTCACCGATTTACACGCGTTTTACCTTAACCAAATTTTGACCGTATCATCCTTTTAGGCTTCGTTGGGTTCCTCGAAAAAAAAAAACACACACACAAGAGACGTCCCATTTTGTTCAAAATGTTCAATTCCGAACATGCTTTTTTCTGAAATAATTGAAAAATGTTGGGGAAGTGAGGGTAAAGACAGCCATATCGATTTTCTGAAACGTGCGGTGGCTCAAACAGCCTACATTCGACACATTAACTATTGTCGATTTCTTCATCGTTAGCGATTTGTATATCGAAAAACTTATTGAAAAAATGTTATGAGTATAACTACTACAAAATAGAATTTTTTACATTTGATAAAAAAAAGTTTTAAAATTATTTTTAATGAAATTGCATCAGTTTACTTTTGTTCATAATTTGGCTGCTTTTCAATTCTTTAAAAAAATATTAGAAAAATTTCATAAATTTTCCAACCATTTTCGTTCCTATTTTTGAAGCACACGGTTGAACAGAGTGGAATCTATTTTTTTTATTTCAATGTATTCTCGCCATTCACATGGTCGTCGTTTCCATTATTTTTTTTTTAGAAACGCGCATCCTGATGCCCAAGCGGATTATTAAAAAAAAAGTATCGTATACAAATTTATAGAACCAAAACTTTTTCCATCATTGGTGAAAAATGCTTTCAGAAGTCATTTAATCATTCGGACGTGAAAATGAACGTGGAATTTATATTCACCACCCTTGTTCGTTTTCCGTTTTCACGTTCGCTTAGTGCGTTTACACTTCGAGCGGAAAAAAATATTCTGCAGAGAAAATCGGGGGAATTGAAATAAAACCAATTTTAAAAAGAATTTGAACGATAAATTTAGTTTTAAAATAGTTATTCAAACATTTTTCTCATCTATTCCACCTAGTTTCACAACCATGAGATGTAGTATAGTCGAGTTATTGACGAATATAACTACATATTTCCGTTTTCACGTTCACAAGAGGTGTAAATGCACCTTTACATTGAAAGATAGCACGAAATAATCAAAAAATCATCAACCATTAATATTTATGACACACATCACGCGACCGTGCGAGAATTCCTCTCGCCTTTAGGATTTAATTTGAGTGGAACGCTTCCGGAAAAAAACGGTTTTCGCATTTGCGTGTTGGGGTGACGTTCATGAAGAAGGTATGAGCGTATAAATTGAAATCGCACTGAATCGCTATGAATTTCTAAGTGCGAATAATTGCACTGGTGTCGTCACCATCTGCGTATCGTGTCTTGTGATCCTATCGCCATTAGACTTTTATCAACGATTTAAAAAGGTTTTTTTTGTTTATGTCTTTTGGTTAGTCTTGTTATAACATTTTAGTTCCTTGAATTTTGTTGTTGATTTTGTATTTTTTTTATTTCATATTTTCTCAATGTTAAAAGTAGTTTTCATGTTTCATTTTTTTCTTTTCACATCTTTATTCAAATCATACCATGTTTGGTTTTATGTATTTTTTCACATTTTTTTTTTAAATTTTACCACAACCATTGAAAGCTCTGTCATCGCTTGAATATGCTTTCAGAAGCGTATTCGTTTCCACCTCAACGAAAACCACACATTAAGTGTGCGAGAATTGTTTGGATAGCTACACCGTCAGCAGTTTCTTTTCAATGCTTTCGAAAAAGGCTCCAGTAAAGCAAAAATGTGCTCTACTCTTGAAACTTGAAAAAGAACACACAAACACAAAACTGACAAAGCGGCAAAAATGATAACAGCAATCAGGATAACGAGCAAAAATTCCTGCAAATGTTAGATGAAACCTGAAAAGCGAACGCGCAAACCTGCCACAGTAAGAAAAACCACCTCCGGTATTCGGATTTTCCTTCCACCCATCGGGGGTTTATATTTATTTCGTCAGCGCTACAACGAGATGTCGATACATACACACCCCATCCGCCTTCATTCATCATATTTACAAAAATATAAGAGCGTACACAGCGCAAAACGTGCACCTACACAAACAAACCCCCGTCCGAATTGGGGTTTTCCGTGGGGCGCCGAGAGGAAAATTTTCCTTTTCGAATCCAGCCACGCCCCCGATGTCATAATTTTGTCTGTAGGTACCACCATTCAGTGAAAAGTGGAAGCAATTTTCACGCGTAATGCGAAATTCTTGATGCCTTCATGCATCTGATATAAGTTCGTATCGTTGGTTTTCAGTTGACTCCATGCAAGATTTATCCTCTCTGAAACACAGACCGCACTTGTCGTATAGTATACTTTTGAAAAAAAAAAACCTGGTAATCCAGAGAGGCATTTTTTCCGAAATTTTGAATTATTTTGACGCGAGAACCCTTTCTACATCATCAAAAAAATGGGTCGATTTTTTTTTCTTATCAAAATCATTGATAAAAGTTAATGATTAGCCTTTCTTGAGAAAGAAGTTTTGATCATTGTGTACATTTTAGTTTCCTACAGATAAAAAAATCTTACTTTTGCCAATATTTACTTGATATCATTTGATATGGTTTGATCAGTTCCTTATCAAATTGCCATAACCCTGAAAACTGACCCCAGGTTCAGAATTCTTCAATGTATAAAAAATTTCTCATTGTTGATAGACATTTAGTTCTGAGTTTAAATTAAAATGAGATATAACTCTTTTCGGAAGTTCTGGTTACATGTTAACAAAAAAAAATATTTTTCGGTTTGCATATTTCAAATTTTGTACCCAGTTTTGGATTCTTATATTCAGTTTGAAACATCGTTGAAAATTAGAAATGGTTTTGAAATACTGGTTCAAATTTGGTTTCATCAGATTCAAAAATCATTAACTCTAGTTTCATAAACTGGGTTTTGATCACCGTTCCTTTTATCTTCTCGATTCTTGGTTATTTAAACAGTTCTGAAGATGGTTGAAAATGTTTAATAAAGTAAACCGAAACGTTAACTAAATGGAAGTTATTTTAACACCACCGGAAAAAATGGACCAAAAATCAAGGAGAACTCTTGTTTTGAAAGCCATAAATTTTTTAATGAAATTTTCATGGTTTTCGAAATTCGAATAGGTTCATAGTTTTTTCGAAGCCGATGATTTGAATTACAATTTTTGAAATTCATCTGCATTTAAATGTTTAAATTATAATTTTCCGAATATGGAACAAGATAATTAGAAACCCTCTTGAGATTTTGTTTCATATTTCGATTCGAAGTTTTTAAATTTAATTCTTATGCAGAATTCAATCATAACAAAGCGTCATAATGGCGATTCAGAATTGAAAAATCGAAATATGATTCTGTCCGAATCCGCTGAAATCCGAACTGTCGACGAGAATCTTGACTGGGACCAAGTGAAGACGCTGGTTCCAGATCGTCAACAGTGGAGGTCTTTTACCACGACCCTATGCACCGGAGGATCGGCGCGGGATCATTAAGAAAGTAAGTAAGTTGTTGTTTTCTTGTGTTTTGTTTTTCAATTTTAAAATTATTATTTATATTCTTTTCTAGCAATTTTTTATTTTTTCATTTATAAATTTCAAACAATATCGAGGAAGTTTATTTTAGTCCTCACAAGTTTCGAAAATTACACGAGCGTTATAATCGAATTTTAAAATAATTTAAATTTACTTTATTTTTCTATTTCTTCGAATTTTCGAAGTTTTTTCTCACTTCTAAGAGACTTAAAAATACTGAATTCTTTAAAAATAGTATAAGCTGAAAATCTACAATTTTTTTTAATAAAAGCTATACCTCACTGGCATGAAAAATTGGCATGAAAAACACTACATTAAAAAAAATTGAAAATAACATCCGACCCATAGCGATGACAACATTTAATCCTATCTGCAAACAATTGCTCGCTTGATTGGCTTTCATGAACCGTGTCAAACTATATGTATTCTGACTAAATGCCGAATGCGGTTTGGTTTTCTGACAGGATGTCACCAACATTTGTACGCAGCTCGCTCGAGTACAATAATCGCTAATGTAAACATTATTCTTCAAGAAGCCAATGAATAACATTAACCCACATTTGATGGAAGCTAGGTTAAATAAAAATAAATACGGTTGTGAATCCTAGAAGTTTGCAAGCTTCAAAGCAGGGGAAAAATATGAAAATCTTTAAAAAAGTCCAAAAGGAAAAAAGATGAAAAAAAAACCAAGGATCACATGTAGGTTTGAGAGGATCCTTCTGGGATGAACTGAAAAACGCAACAATAGTCGACCATAAAGTGGGTACACCACTTCTTGCAGAGACCTTCGGGGCACCAGCCAGCCACTTGAAACCCGAAAGCGAAAAATCTCCACCTTCCACCTTTTGGCCCACATCATTGTATGTACGTTTGGTGATGGTTCACTTTTTACAATTCTAGCTTCTGTGATCCTACCAGGACTGTTGAAGAGTGAAAATGAACGAGCTGTGCAAAGTCTCTTATTCTAGTTGGGCCGGCTGCTGGAGCATCTGATGTTGGTGCTTCTCGTTCCGAAATAGAAACCCCATGCTGAACTTTGGTGGGGCAAAAAGGATAACGATTACGGACGCCCCAGCCAAGAATGTGATCCGGGCTTCATTCGGGTGTGTGCTTTTCTTTCTTTGTGCCCGGTCAGGCCACTCGAAAATTGCCATGTTGCCGCCAGGAAAACCAGCTCCGTCGACGATCCCGGGAAACACAACCAGGTCCAAGCAGAAAAGCAGGACCACGTTGCTTGGAACACAAAAAGCAGGGAAAAGAGACACTCATGCGCATCGCATCCAAACAAACACCCCAAAACCCCGCACTGCTACGCCTCTTGCCATCAATTGGGTTCTCCGGGCCTCGAAATACTTCTACACGGCCAAGGTACACAAGAAATGGAAATTACGCTTCGAAACGGCCAAATTCGAGTGCATACCCTACGACTACGAGGAAGCAAGCTGGCTGGTGAAAAACAGCTCCGGTAAATATTTGCCCAAGATAATTGATCTCGTCAGTCTCCGGCTTTTGTGCCCTGGCGTGGTGGCACGGTGTGTGCCTTTTCGTCCGTCCTTTTTGGCACAACCGGCTGATTCTGGTCCTGTTTCGTTCCAATGTTGGCCATAGGAAGCCCCGGAAAGCATGAGCGCATTTCCCCGGTGATACGCCAAACTGGATATAAACAAATAAACTTGAATAATACCTGCCTTCCGGATATGTTTGAGTTTTCCGAACGAGCTTTGGCATTTTTGGGTAGCGTATAGCGGAGATGAGAGTCAAGATTGAGCGAACTTTATCCCCGGTTTAGAAGGTTCCGGCTGAAATGAAGTTTATCAAAAATCGATTCAAAATATGGACCATATTTATTGAGATTTCCTAAAGTTATGAAACAAACCTCAGCTGTGAACAGCTCATGTTTACAAAATAAAATAAAATAGATCTCTGATAGTACCACAGCACTTGTACTTAGTAATATTTTACTCATTCAACATATTTAAATATGACTATCATAAAGAGTGAAAAATAAAAACTAAATTTGCTACACCATAAGGTTCAACAAGTCAAGAACAGTTAATTTATCTCATCAAATCGATTCGCAGCAAAATTTTGACGGTCACCATATAGAATACATGAAACCAGCTAAAACCTTAATATTTACAAAATCCAACGCGTTTTTTATATTTATAAACAAAAATTAATCAATTGATATTATATGTTATTTGTTCAGGTTTTTGTAATCTTGTCACTTTTGTTATTTGAGTTTTATTCAGACAAGTTTCTAATCAAAATGATAATTCTGTCATTTTTTACATTTCTGATCAATTCAGACATTTAAGTTATTTGATCTTTTTTGTCGTTTTTAACATTTAGGTATTATTTCTGTCATTTTTGTCATTTTGTCATTTTTGTCATTTTTGTCATTTTTGTCATTTTTGTCATTTTTGTCATTTTTGTCATTTTTGTCATTTTTGTCATTTTTGTCATTTTGTCATTTTTGTCATTTTTGTCATTTTTGTCATTTTTGTCATTTTTGTCATTTTTGTCATTTTTGTCATTTTTGTCATTTTTGTCATTTTTGTCATTTTTGTCATTTTTGTCATTTTTGTCATTTTTGTCATTTTTGTCATTTTTGTCATTTTTGTCATTTTTGTCATTTTTGTCATTTTTGTCATTTTTGTCATTTTTGTCATTTTTGTCATTTTTGTCATTTTTGTCATTTTTGTCATTTTTTTGTCATTTTTGTCATTTTTGTCATTTTTGTCATTTTTGTCATTTTTGTCATTTTTGTCATTTTTGTTCATTTTTGTCATTTTTGTCATTTTTGTCATTTTTGTCATTTTTGTCATTTTTGTCAGTCATTTTTGTCATTTTTGTCATTTTTGTCATTTTTGTCATTTTTGTCATTTTTGTCATTTTTGTCATTTTTGTCATTTTGTCATTTTTGTCATTTGTCATTTTTGTCATTTTTGTCATTTTTGTCATTTTTGTCATTTTTGTCATTTTTGTCATTTTTGTCATTTTTGTCATTTTTGTCATTTTTGTCATTTTTGTCATTTTTGTCATTTTTGTCATTTTTTTGTCATTTTTGTCATTTTTGTCATTTTTGTCATTTTTGTCATTTTTTGTCATTTTTGTCATTTTTGTCATTTTTTGTCATTTTTGTCATTTTTGTCATTTTTGTCATTTTTGTCATTTTTGTCATTTTTGTCATTTTTGTCATTTTTGTCATTTTTGTCATTTTTGTCATTTTTGTCATTTTTGTCATTTTTGTCATTTTTGTCATTTTTGTCATTTTTGTCATTTTTGTCATTTTTGTCATTTTTGTCATTTTGTCATTTTGTCATTTTTGTCATTTTTTGTCATTTTTGTCATTTTTGTCATTTTGTCATTTTTGTCATTTTTGTCATTTTGTCATTTTTGTCATTTTTGTCATTTTTGTCATTTTTGTCATTTTTGTCATTTTTGTCATTTTTGTCATTTTTGTCATTTTTGTCATTTTTGTCATTTTGTCATTTTTGTCATTTTTGTCATTTTTGTCATTTTTGTCATTTTTGTCATTTTTGTCATTTTTGTCATTTTTGTCATTTTTTGTCATTTTGTCATTTTTGTCATTTTTGTCATTTTTGTCATTTTTGTCATTTTTGTCATTTTTGTCATTTTTGTCATTTTTGTCATTTTTGTCATTTTTGTCATTTTTGTCATTTTTGTCATTTTGTCATTTTTGTCATTTTGTCATTTTTGTCATTTTTGTCATTTTTGTCATTTTGTCATTTTTGTCATTTTGTCATTTTTGTCATTTTTGTCATTTTTGTCATTTTGTCATTTTTGTCATTTTTGTCATTTTTGTCATTTTTGTCATTTTTGTCATTTTTGTCATTTTTGTCATTTTTGTCATTTTTGTCATTTTTGTCATTTTTGTCATTTTTGTCATTTTTGTCATTTTTGTCATTTTTGTCATTTTTGTCATTTTTGTCATTTTTTGTCATTTTTGTCATTTTTGTCATTTATTTTGTCATTTTTGTCATTTTTGTCATTTTTGTCATTTTTGTCATTTTTGTCATTTTTGTCATTTTTGTCATTTTTGTCATTTTTGTCATTTTTGTCATTTTTGTCATTTTTGTCATTTTTGTCATTTTTGTCATTTTTGTCATTTTTGTCATTTTTGTCATTTTTGTCATTTTTGTCATTTTTGTCATTTTTGTCATTTTTGTCATTTTTGTCATTTTTGTCATTTTTGTCATTTTTGTCATTTTTGTCATTTTTGTCATTTTTGTCATTTTTGTCATTTTTGTCATTTTTGTCATTTTTGTCATTTTTGTCATTTTTGTCATTTTTGTCATTTTTGTCATTTTTGTCATTTTGTCATTTTTGTCATTTTTGTCATTTTTGTCATTTTTGTCATTTTTGTCATTTTTGTCATTTTTGTCATTTTTGTCATTTTTGTCATTTTTGTCATTTTTGTCATTTTGTCATTTTGTCATTTTTGTCATTTTTGTCATTTTTGTCATTTTTGTCATTTTTGTCATTTTTGTCATTTTTGTCATTTTTGTCATTTTGTCATTTTTGTCATTTTTGTCATTTTTGTCATTTTTGTCATTTTTGTCATTTTTGTCATTTTTGTCATTTTTGTCATTTTTGTCATTTTTGTCATTTTTGTCATTTTTGTCATTTTTGTCATTTTTGGTCATTTTTTGTCATTTTTGTCATTTTTGTCATTTTTGTCATTTTTGTCATTTTTGTCATTTTTGTCATTTTTGTCATTTTTGTCATTTTTGTCATTTTTGTCATTTTTGTCATTTTTGTCATTTTTGTCATTTTTGTCATTTTTGTCATTTTTGTCATTTTTGTCATTTTTGTCATTTTTGTCATTTTTGTCATTTTTGTCATTTTTGTCATTTTTTGTCATTTTTGTCATTTTTGTCATTTTTGTCATTTTTGTCATTTTTGTCATTTTTGTCATTTTTGTCATTTTTGTCATTTTTGTCATTTTGTCATTTTTGTCATTTTTGTCATTTTTGTCATTTTTGTCATTTTTGTCATTTTTGTCATTTTTGTCATTTTGTCATTTTTGTCATTTTTGTCATTTTTGTCATTTTTGTCAATTTTTGTCATTTTTTGTCATTTTTGTCATTTTTGTCATTTTTGTCATTTTTGTCATTTTTGTCATTTTTGTCATTTTTGTCATTTTTGTCATTTTTGTCATTTTGTCATTTTTGTCATTTTTGTCATTTTTGTCATTTTTGTCATTTTGTCATTTTTGTCATTTTTTGTCATTTTTGTCATTTTTGTCATTTTGTCATTTTTGTCATTTTTGTCATTTTGTCATTTTTGTCATTTTTGTCATTTTTGTCATTTTTGTCATTTTTGTCATTTTGTCATTTTTGTCATTTTTGTCATTTTTGTCATTTTTGTCATTTTGTCATTTTTGTCATTTTTGTCATTTTTGTCATTTTTGTCATTTTTGTCATTTTTGTCATTTTTGTCATTTTTTGTCATTTTTGTCATTTTTGTCATTTTTGTCATTTTTGTCATTTTTGTCATTTTGTCATTTTTGTCATTTTTGTCATTTTTGTCATTTTTGTCATTTTTGTCATTTTTGTCATTTTTGTCATTCATTTTGTCATTTTTGTCAATTTTGTCATTTTTGTCATTTTTGTCATTTTTGTCATTTTTGTCATTTTTGTCATTTTGTCATTTTTGTCATTTTTGTCATTTTTGTCATTTTTGTCATTTTTGTCATTTTTGTCATTTTGTCATTTTTGTCATTTTTGTCATTTTTGTCATTTTGTCATTTTTGTCATTTTTGTCATTTTTGTCATTTTTGTCATTTTTGTCATTTTTGTCATTTTTGTCATTTTTGTCATTTTTGTCATTTTTGTCATTTTGTCATTTTTGTCATTTTTGTCATTTTTGTCATTTTTGTCATTTTTGTCATTTTTGTCATTTTGTCATTTTTGTCATTTTTGTCATTTTTGTCATTTTTGTCATTTTTGTCATTTTTGTCATTTTTGTCATTTTTGTCATTTTTGTCATTTTTGTCATTTTTGTCATTTTTTGTCATTTTTGTCATTTTGTCATTTTTGTCATTTTTGTCATTTTTGTCATTTTTGTCATTTTTGTCATTTTGTCATTTTTGTCATTTTTGTCATTTTTGTCATTTTGTCATTTTTGTCATTTTTGTCATTTTTGTCATTTTTGTCATTTTTGTCATTTTTGTCATTTTTGTCATTTTTGTCATTTTTGTCATTTTTGTCATTTTTGTCATTTTTGTCATTTTTGTCATTTTTGTCATTTTTGTCATTTTTGTCATTTTTGTCATTTTTGTCATTTTTGTCATTTTTGTCATTTTTGTCATTTTTGTCATTTTTGTCATTTTTGTCATTTTTGTCATTTTGTCATTTTTGTCATTTTTGTCATTTTTGTCATTTTTGTCATTTTTGTCATTTTTGTCATTTTGTCATTTTTGTCATTTTTGTCATTTTTGTCATTTTGTCATTTTTGTCATTTTTGTCATTTTTGTCATTTTTGTCATTTTTGTCATTTTTGTCATTTTTGTCATTTTTTGTCATTTTTGTCATTTTTGTCATTTTTGTCATTTTTGTCATTTTTGTCATTTTGTCATTTTTGTCATTTTTGTCATTTTTGTCATTTTTGTCATTTTTGTCATTTTTGTCATTTTTTTGTCATTTTTGTCATTTTTGTCATTTTTGTCATTTTTGTCATTTTTGTCATTTTTGTCATTTTTGTCATTTTTGTCATTTTTGTCATTTTTGTCATTTTTGTCATTTTTGTCATTTTTGTCATTTTTGTCATTTTTGTCATTTTTGTCATTTTTGTCATTTTTGTCATTTTTGTCATTTTTGTCATTTTTGTCATTTTTGTCATTTTTGTCATTTTTGTCATTTTGTCATTTTTGTCATTTTTGTCATTTTTGTCATTTTTGTCATTTTTGTCATTTTTGTCATTTTTGTCATTTTTGTCATTTTTGTCATTTTTGTCATTTTTGTCATTTTGTCATTTTTGTCATTTTTGTCATTTTTGTCATTTTTGTCATTTTTGTCATTTTTGTCATTTTTGTCATTTTTGTCATTTTTGTCATTTTTGTCATTTTGTCATTTTTTGTCATTTTTGTCATTTTTGTCATTTTTGTCATTTTTGTCATTTTTGTCATTTTTGGTCATTTTTGTCATTTTTTGTCATTTTTTGTCATTTTGTCATTTTTGTCATTTTTGTCATTTTTGTCATTTTTGTCATTTTTGTCATTTTTGTCATTTTTGTCATTTTGTCATTTTTGTCATTTTTGTCATTTTTGTCATTTTTGTCATTTTTGTCATTTTTGTCATTTTTGTCATTTTTGTCATTTTTGTCATTTTTGTCATTTTTGTCATTTTTGTCATTTTTGTCATTTTTGTCATTTTTGTCATTTTTGTCATTTTTGTCATTTTTGTCATTTTTGTCATTTTTGTCATTTTTGTCATTTTTGTCATTTTTGTCATTTTTGTCATTTTTGTCATTTTTGTCATTTTTGTCATTTTTGTCATTTTTGTCATTTTGTCATGTTTATTTTGTCATTTTTGTCATTTTTGTCATTTTTGTCATTTTTGTCATTTTGTCATTTTTGTCATTTTTGTCATTTTTGTCATTTTTGTCATTTTGTCATTTTTGTCATTTTTGTCATTTTTGTCATTTTTGTCATTTTTGTCATTTTTGTCATTTTTGTCATTTTTGTCATTTTTGTCATTTTTGTCATTTTTGTCATTTTTGTCATTTTTGTCATTTTTGTCATTTTTGTCATTTTTGTCATTTTTGTCATTTTTGTCATTTTTGTCATTTTTGTCATTTTTGTCATTTTTGTCATTTTTGTCATTTTTGTCATTTTTGTCATTTTTGTCATTTTTGTCATTTTTGTCATTTTTGTCATTTTTGTCATTTTGTCATTTTTGTCATTTTGTCATTTTTGTCATTTTTGTCATTTTTGTCATTTTTGTCATTTTTGTCATTTTTGTCATTTTTGTCATTTTTGTCATTTTTGTCATTTTTGTCATTTTTGTCATTTGTCATTTTTGTCATTTTTGTCATTTTGTCATTTTTGTCATTTTTGTCATTTTTGTCATTTTTGTCATTTTTGTCATTTTGTCATTTTTGTCATTTTTGTCATTTTTGTCATTTTTGTCATTTTTGTCATTTTTGTCATTTTTGTCATTTTGTCATTTTTGTCATTTTTGTCATTTTTGTCATTTTTGTCATTTTTGTCATTTTGTCATTTTTGTCATTTTTGTCATTTTTGTCATTTTTGTCATTTTTGTCATTTTTGTCATTTTTGTCATTTTTGTCATTTTTGTCATTTTTGTCATTTTGTCATTTTTGTCATTTTTGTCATTTTTGTCATTTTTGTCATTTTTGTCATTTTTGTCATTTTTGTCATTTTGTCATTTTTGTCATTTTTGTCATTTTTGTCATTTTTGTCATTTTTGTCATTTTTGTCATTTTTGTCATTTTGTCATTTTGTCATTTTTGTCATTTTTGTCATTTTTGTCATTTTTGTCATTTTTGTCATTTTTGTCATTTTTGTCATTTTTGTCATTTTTGTCATTTTTGTCATTTTTGTCATTTTGTCATTTTGTCATTTTTGTCATTTTTGTCATTTTTGTCATTTTTGTCATTTTTGTCATTTTTGTCATTTTTGTCATTTTGTCATTTTTGTCATTTTTGTCATTTTTTTCATTTTTGTCATTTTTGTCATTTTTGTCATTTTTGTCATTTTTGTCATTTTTGTCATTTTTGTCATTTTTGTCATTTTTGTCATTTTTGTCATTTTTGTCATTTTTGTCATTTTTGTCATTTTTGTCATTTTTGTCATTTTTGTCATTTTTGTCATTTTGTCATTTTTGTCATTTTTGTCATTTTTGTCATTTTTGTCATTTTGTCATTTTTGTCATTTTTGTCATTTTTGTCATTTTTGTCATTTTTTGTCATTTTTGTCATTTTTGTCATTTTTGTCATTTTTGTCATTTTTGTCATTTTTGTCATTTTGTCATTTTTGTCATTTTTGGTCATTTTTGTCATTTTTGTCATTTTTGTCATTTTTGTCATTTTTGTCATTTTTGTCATTTTTGTCATTTTTGTCATTTTTGTCATTTTTGTCATTTTTGTCATTTTTGTCATTTTTGTCATTTTTGTCATTTTTGTCATTTTTGTCATTTTTGTCATTTTTGTCATTTTTGTCATTTTTGTCATTTTTGTCATTTTTTGTCATTTTTGTCATTTTTGTCATTTTTGTCATTTTTGTCATTTTTGTCATTTTTGTCATTTTTGTCATTTTTGTCATTTTTGTCATTTTTGTCATTTTTGTCATTTTTGTCATTTTTGTCATTTTTGTCATTTTTGTCATTTTTGTCATTTTGTCATTTTTGTCATTTTTGTCATTTTGTCATTTTTGTCATTTTTGTCATTTTTGTCATTTTTGTCATTTTTGTCATTTTTGTCATTTTTTGTCATTTTGTCATTTTGTCATTTTTGTCATTTTTGTCATTTTTGTCATTTTTGTCATTTTGTCATTTTTGTCATTTTTGTCATTTTTGTCATTTTTGTCATTTTTGTCATTTTTGTCATTTTTGTCATTTTTGTCATTTTTTGTCATTTTTGTCATTTTTGTCATTTTTGTCATTTTTGTCATTTTTGTCATTTTTGTCATTTTGTCATTTTTGTCATTTTTGTCATTTGTCATTTTGTCATTTTTGTCATTTTTGTCATTTTTGTCATTTTTGTCATTTTTGTCATTTTTGTCATTTTGTCATTTTTGTCATTTTTGTCATTTTTGTCATTTTTGTCATTTTTGTCATTTTTGTCATTTTGTCATTTTTGTCATTTTTGTCATTTTTGTCATTTTTGTCATTTTTGTCATTTTTGTCATTTTTGTCATTTTGTCATTTTTGTCATTTTTGTCATTTTTGTCATTTTTGTCATTTTTGTCATTTTTGTCATTTTTGTCATTTTTGTCATTTTTGTCATTTTGTCATTTTTGTCATTTTTGTCATTTTTGTCATTTTTGTCATTTTTGTCATTTTTGTCATTTTTGTCATTTTTGTCATTTTTGTCATTTTTGTCATTTTTGTCATTTTTGTCATTTTTGTCATTTTTGTCATTTTTGTCATTTTTGTCATTTTGTCATTTTTGTCATTTTTGTCATTTTTGTCATTTTTGTCATTTTTTGTCATTTTTGTCATTTTTGTCATTTTTGTCATTTTTGTCATTTTTGTCATTTTTGTCATTTTTGTCATTTTTGTCATTTTTGTCATTTTTGTCATTTTTGTCATTTTTGTCATTTTGTCATTTTTGTCATTTTTGTCATTTTTGTCATTTTTGTCATTTTTGTCATTTTTGTCATTTTTGTCATTTTTGTCATTTTTGTCATTTTTGTCATTTTTGTCATTTTTGTCATTTTTGTCATTTTTGTCATTTTTGTCATTTTTGTCATTTTTGTCATTTTTGTCATTTTTGTCATTTTTGTCATTTTTGTCATTTTGTCATTTTTGTCATTTTTTGTCATTTTTGTCATTTTTGTCATTTTTGTCATTTTTGTCATTTTTGTCATTTTTGTCATTTTTGTCATTTTTGTCATTTTTGTCATTTTTGTCATTTTTGTCATTTTTGTCATTTTTGTCATTTTTGTCATTTTTGTCATTTTTGTCATTTTTGTCATTTTTGTCATTTTTGTCATTTGTTTTTGTCATTTTTGTCATTTTGTCATTTTTGTCATTTTTGTCATTTTTGTCATTTTTGTCATTTTTGTCATTTTTGTCATTTTTGTCATTTTTGTCATTTTTGTCATTTTTGTCATTTTTGTCATTTTTGTCATTTTTTGTCATTTTTGTCTTTTTGTCATTTTTGTCATTTTTGTCATTTTTGTCATTTTGTCATTTTGTCATTTTTGTCATTTTTGTCATTTTTGTCATTTTTGTCATTTTTGTCATTTTTGTCATTTTTGTCATTTTGTCATTTTTGTCATTTTTGTCATTTTTGTCATTTTTGTCATTTTTGTCATTTTTGTCATTTTTGTCATTTTTGTCATTTTTGTCATTTTTGTCATTTTTGTCATTTTTGTCATTTTTGTCATTTTTGTCATTTTTGTCATTTTTGTCATTTTTGTCATTTTTGTCATTTTTGTCATTTTTGTCATTTTTGTCATTTTTGTCATTTTTGTCATTTTTGTCATTTTTGTCATTTTGTCATTTTTGTCATTTTTGTCATTTTTGTCATTTTTGTCATTTTTGTCATTTTTGTCATTTTTGTCATTTTTGTCATTTTTGTCATTTTTGTCATTTTTGTCATTTTTGTCATTTTTGTCATTTTTGTCATTTTTGTCATTTTTGTCATTTTTGTCATTTTTGTCATTTTGTCATTTTTGTCATTTTTGTCATTTTTGTCATTTTTGTCATTTTTGTCATTTTTGTCATTTTTGTCATTTTTGTCATTTTTGTCATTTTTGTCATTTTTGTCATTTTTGTCATTTTTGTCATTTTGTCATTTTTGTCATTTTTGTCATTTTTGTCATTTTTGTCATTTTTGTCATTTTTGTCATTTTTGTCATTTTTGTCATTTTTGTCATTTTTGTCCATTTTTGTCATTTTTGTCATTTTTGTCATTTTTGTCATTTTTGTCATTTTTTGTCATTTTTGTCATTTTTGTCATTTTTGTCATTTTTGTCATTTTTGTCATTTTTGTCATTTTTGTCATTTTTGTCATTTTTGTCATTTTGTCATTTTTGTCATTTTTGTCATTTTTGTCATTTTTGTCATTTTGTCATTTTGTCATTTTTGTCATTTTTGTCATTTTTGTCATTTTTGTCATTTTTGTCATTTTGTCATTTTTGTCATTTTTGTCATTTTTGTCATTTTTGTCATTTTTGTCATTTTTGTCATTTTTGTCATTTTTGTCATTTTTGTCATTTTTGTCATTTTTGTCATTTTTGTCATTTTGTCATTTTTGTCATTTTTGTCATTTTTGTCATTTTTGTCATTTTGTCATTTTTGTCATTTTTGTCATTTTTGTCATTTTTGTCATTTTGTCATTTTTGTCATTTTTTGTCATTTTTGTCATTTTGTCATTTTTGTCATTTTTGTCATTTTTGTCATTTTTGTCATTTTTGTCATTTTGTCATTTTTGTCATTTTTGTCATTTTTGTCATTTTTGTCATTTTTGTCATTTTTGTCATTTTGTCATTTTTGTCATTTTTGTCATTTTTGTCATTTTTGTCATTTTTGTCATTTTTGTCATTTTTTGTCATTTTTGTCATTTTTGTCATTTTTGTCATTTTTCATTTTTGTCATTTTTGTCATTTTTGTCATTTTTGTCATTTTGTCATTTTTGTCATTTTTGTCATTTTTGTCATTTTTGTCATTTTTTGTCATTTTTTGTCATTTTTGTCATTTTTGTCATTTTTGTCATTTTTGTCATTTTGTCATTTTTGTCATTTTTTGTCATTTTTGTCATTTTTTGTCATTTTTGTCATTTTTTGTCATTTTTGTCATTTTTGTCATTTTTTGTCATTTTTGTCATTTTTTGTCATTTTTGTCATTTTTGTCATTTTTGTCATTTTTGTCATTTTTGTCATTTTGTCATTTTTGTCATTTTTGTCATTTTTGTCATTTTTGTCATTTTGTCATTTTTGTCATTTTTGTCATTTTTGTCATTTTTGTCATTTTGTCATTTTTGTCATTTTTGTCATTTTTGTCATTTTTGTCATTTTTGTCATTTTTGTCATTTTTTGTCATTTTTGTCATTTTTTGTCATTTTTGTCATTTTTGTCATTTTGTCATTTTTTGTCATTTTTGTCATTTTTGTCATTTTTGTCATTTTTGTCATTTTTGTCATTTTTGTCATTTTTGTCATTTTTGTCATTTTTGTCATTTTTGTCATTTTTGTCATTTTTGTCATTTTTGTCATTTTTGTCATTTTTGTCATTTTTGTCATTTTGTCATTTTTGTCATTTTTGTCATTTTTGTCAGTTTTTGTCATTTTTTGTCATTTTTGTCATTTTTGTCATTTTGTCATTTTGTCATTTTGTCATTTTTGTCATTTTTGTCATTTTTGTCATTTTTGTCATTTTTGTCATTGTTTGTCATTTTTGTCATTTTTGTCATTTTTGTCATTTTTTGTCATTTTTGTCATTTTTGTCATTTTTGTCATTTTTGTCATTTTTGTCATTTTTGTCATTTTTGTCATTTTTGTCATTTTTGTCATTTTTGTCATTTTTTGTCATTTTTGTCATTTTTGTCATTTTTGTCATTTTTGTCATTTTTGTCATTTTTGTCATTTTTGTCATTTTGTCATTTTTGTCATTTTTGTCATTTTTGTCATTTTTGTCATTTTTGTCATTTTTGTCATTTTTGTCATTTTTGTCATTTTTGTCATTTTTGTCATTTTTGTCATTTTTGTCATTTTTGTCATTTTGTCATTTTTGTCATTTTTGTCATTTTTGTCATTTTTGTCATTTTTGTCATTTTTGTCATTTTTGTCATTTTTGTCATTTTTGTCATTTTTGTCATTTTTGTCATTTTTTGTCATTTTTGTCATTTTTGTCATTTTTGTCATTTTTGTCATTTTTGTCATTTTTGTCATTTTTGTCATTTTTGTCATTTTTGTCATTTTTTGTCATTTTTTGTCATTTTTGTCATTTTTGTCATTTTTGTCATTTTTGTCATTTTTGTGTCATTTTTGTCATTTTTGTCATTTTTGTCATTTTTGTCATTTTTGTCATTTTTGTCATTTTTGTCATTTTTGTCATTTTTGTCATTTTTGTCATTTTTGTCATTTTGTCATTTTTGTCATTTTTGTCATTTTTGTCATTTTTGTCATTTTTGTCATTTTTGTCATTTTTGTCATTTTTGTCATTTTTGTCATTTTGTCATTTTTGTCATTTTTGTCATTTTGTCATTTTTGTCATTTTTGTCATTTTTTGTCATTTTATTGCCATTTTTGTCATTTTTGTCATTTTTGTCATTTTTGTCATTTTTGTCATTTTTGTCATTTTTA
>NC_073692.1:19041046-19070271 GCF_029784155.1 Uranotaenia lowii
AAATCCCATACAAACTTCAGGCTCGTTGAGCGACCCCTTCCCGTGATCCGATCTGGCCCAAATTTGGCATGAGATCTTGTACTAGGCCTAGGATCAATTTTAGCCTGCAGCGCATAACTTTTTCAAAAGTCGGGTCATTTGGGGCACTCTAATGTACATACTTTGATTGAAATATAGCTGATTGAAGCTTTGCTGCATGCAATATCAATTTTTTTCTCTATTTAACTTTTTAATTTAAATTGTTTTACTCTTCAATATATAATCAACTATGATAAAAAATAAACCTACAAAATATTATTTAAATGGAACTATGCAAATTCAGAAATCATTCATGCAGTTTATTGGTCATAAAACTGATCAATTAATTGTTGAACAAATATGAATAATTATAAGTTGAGAAAAAAATTTTATAAGACATGTTGAAAAATAAAATTCAATATAGATATTACTCACGGATATTGTGCACTACCCGAAGATACGAATACCAAAATGAAGAATCATTATTTATTTGGATGCTTATCATATTGAAAGTGTTATGTTATATTTTATTATTATAACCCATTTTTACTTTATCTTTCCTACACACATATTCGTAAATTCGTATCTTGAACTCCATTTGTATTAATTCAATGAATAAAGCGTTTTGCAAAGACTTAACGTGCTGAACGTACATTTATCTTTGCTCTTAAGCATATCAGATACAGAAAGATTGTATAGAAAGCTTAAATAACCTATGGGAAAATCGACTTTTAGCTTCAACAATCTTTAATTCGTTCTTCCTTTATCATGTCGTACAATCTAAAAAAATCAATCGTTCTTGAATAAGACTTCAGATATGACGTTTTATGAGGCATGCAAATTGTTAGTTTTGAGAAAACACGTTTCAGATTTTACGTACTGCGCGCTTTTGCAAATATGTTTCAAAAAATTGTAGTTTTTGTTTGATGGGAAGAGTATGAAGATAACAATTTGAATATCAACAACTTGCTCTGCAACACTGCAAAATGTTCACTAAAGAGATCGACACATTGTTAAAAAGCTTTTTTGATTATGACTCCATGATCTAAACGTATTTATTTGAAGATTTGTGTTGAACTCACTGAAATTTTAAATGTTTTAACAATCAAGCCGTACTATATATAATATTTGTCGAAAAATCCCGGGAGTGAAAACTAGATTCCGAAACGTGAATTCCCAAGTTTTTTGAATTCCGGGATTTCCCACCGGTGAATTCCCGGGATGAACATTCTACCTAAAAGTGAGTTGTGAGTTTAAAAATATTAAGTTAAGACACTGAAAACAAACCAATATTTTACACTCTAATTTTTAGGTTCATGCCTGAAATATTGTACCTCGCGTAACTTTTGATTCCATCTATAGAACTTTTCAAAACTTCAGACATGCTAGTTTTATATTTCTACAATCACTCTGCAAAATTTCAAAAAAAAAATGTAGCGTAGTTTCTGAGATTTTGTAGTTTGAATGGTAAAAGTCCAAACGTCCGGTTTTCGTAGAATTACTGTATCTCAGGCCATACAAACTCCAGAAAGCATAAATTTTGTGGAATAATAGTGTGATAGTTGATCTATGTAATGCAGAAAATTTGATGCGCGTGCTTCAATTTCTATACAATTATGAACGGTATTGTAGTTTAAGGGTGGTCCAAAATATTAGGTCCCAAGGGTGGTTAACCAAGAAACATACTGGTCAAAAATACCGACCAGAGTTATTATCGAATAAACGAATTTTTAGGCTTAAATTTCGTTGCATTGCAACAAACGACGATATGTTTCGATAGAAAAAGCCTTGATCTTTGTAATGAATGGATAGAATAGTAAAAAATTGAAACATATAATTTTTTATTTCAAGAAATAGCATCGCCACTTCCCAAAGCGGTTCAAAATTGGTCCGTTACGTACCTTTTATACCGAATTGTATGACACTGTTCGGATTATGAGTAGGTTTTACGTTGAGTTTCTGTCATATTGTGTCACATTTTAGATTGCATGAGGACTTTCCCTAACAATTATTTTAAAGAGAGAGGAAGTCATTGTTGGTCCTGAAAACCATCATGTAGGTACTTAATGTTTTAATTTATTTTTTAAATTTACAATTCATGTTTAACGCTGTTCAACCACTTCTTGTTTCTTTTTGTGTTCTGTATAGAAGATGCATTCAATTGGATGAGTTTCTAATTTCGTTCGGCGACCGTTATTCAGTCTATATAGAACTTGGAAAGCACTCATTTAAATTTTTACGGAACTTTTGATTGCTTGGGTTGCATTTAATCAAAGAATCGGTCAAAGTGGTATAATTCGATACAGGATTGGGAAGTTTTTAGATAATTATTGGAGAATGATAAAATCATTATATTGTTGATTTTCCCAATACTGAGCTTTCCGTCGCCAAGTGAATGTATTCAACGAGAAAATGAACGTTGGATACTCTACATAAACAGCGTGCTCTGAGTGAGCTGGAGTCTACTAACCGGAGAAGTAAAACCTAAACACGTTCCTCCTTTGAAAAAAAATCGTTAAAGCTCTGGGATGCAAGCAAGCAAGGTAGATATGTAGGTAACGTAAGTCTCTCTCCGGCTCCGGGACATTCATAGCTTAGTTTCTCCGTCAACTTATTTCGTCTTTCGTCGTTCGGAAGAAATTGTTGTTGGTATTCATTTCTCAGTCTTACCGAAAGCACCGTCGCCAGCGGACACAGAAAAATCTACTTTACGCGAGTGAGGCGTACGTACGCGCGCGAAAAATATTCCACTTATTTTACCTGCCCGTGCGTGCCGTCGTCGTTGCTGTTCCATTGCAATTGAAAGTGTTTTGTGTCTGTGTGTTTCGTTTGGAGCGGATGTAACCCCGAGTGCAATCTGAAGATTTTATAATTATAGGGTGATTTTTTTTACTGTTTTTAACGAACGTAAGTTTTGTTACCTTCAAGCATCATCATTGTTCTGCGATGATCTTCTACTGAGATGTCCTGACATTTGCCGTGTATTTAGAACCAGTGACATTGAACGTGGGGCTTCATGAGCGCCTTTTCGTCGTGCGGCTCCAAGTTGAGGGGGAGTGTTTTGCGTGGCAAAAATGCTGTTGGCGATGGTCCTCTGAGCCCAGGCTTAGGTTGGAATCATCGAAAAGTTCATGCTACGATTGGAATCGAGCGAAAAGCCGTCTTTCTGTTGGTGTGAATCGCACGAAAAAAAAACAGACGGAAAACAATCATCTTCTCTGCTGCGATTGTCGGCATCGACAACAGCTGCTGTGATTGAGATTTGGAATCTCGAAGATATAAATCCATGCGGGGAAGAATTCGCTTAGAAAGTTGGTGTTTTTTTCTCTAACATTTTTTTTCAGTGGACTATCGAATTGTGAAGCTCAAGAGGAGTGTATTACGATATGAAATCCCACTCACAATCGTGTTACAGCTGAATTGAAAATTATAAAATGTTTATCGAAAATAGTCAGGTGCTCAAATTAACGGAAATATATTAAAGTTCCACCTAACAGTAGTCAGCATATCCAAACGTTCGGAATAAGTGGCCTGAAATAGTTCGGATATCGAACCTTCTCAAGACCATGTGGTGCCAGCTCTCGGATTAACGTTTTACAAAGGAATGACACGAACGAGAAGTGTCTACTAACGCTAGAAAATTACGCCGAAAGCTATCGCCCCGCGAGTGGAAGCTGGGACGCCGCAAAGAAGCAAAAGACAACCGACACAGAAGAAACAGAAGAAGAAATAATGGTAGGAAAATCAATCACTTAATTGAGATTTGGTGCTTTACGTTCGGTTCGGTGTTGCCGAGCTTTTTTTTTTCATCAGCAGCAGTGGGAGACTTGAATGACCGAATAGAAGCGAGAGAGACAGAGAAATACATTGCATTGGGGGATTGAGCGTTTTCGATTCATTTTTTTGCTCCTTCAACTACCCAGTTTCAATGACTTTGCTTGTAATCGAAATAGAAAGGGATTAGCTTAATGTTGCTCCATTTAATACCGAAGTGAGGAATTTATAAATCGTGGAAACACAATTAGTTGAACTATTTATTACTGAACAATGACTCTCTGGGTTGGATCTCGAAATCGTCAGAGTTGTCGCCAAGTCAAATATTTTCTTTAAGAACATATGTATATATTATGCGAAATTCTCAGCATATGAATATTCTTTTTGTATTGAATCGCTGGTTCGACTGAAGTCCATTCGATGACAGCAAACTTATTCGAATACATTTTAATTATATTAAATTTGGAATAGATTAGAAAAAAATACACGATTCAACCCGACGATCTAAAGAAAATTTGGCTTTAATTTATTTTTCTTCGGTTTGGAACTTTGAGTTTTAAAAACATTTTTTGAAATAGGAATATCGAATTCTCAATCCCCGTTTCCATTTCTTATTTTCAACCTTTGATCTTGGATAAACAATTTCAAACGTGAGATTTTCTATAAATTTTAGTTTTTGTGACCAAGGTTGCCGAAATCACAGAAAAATCTGTATAATTATCGAATTGTGAGCAAAATTTCGTCACAGATCACAGAATTTTTAGAATTTTTACAGAATTCACATATTTTCTTAGTTTTATACAGATTTCCAAAATTAAAAATTTTTATTTCACTTTCGACTTTTTATTTCTGAATCTTATTCATGGAAATATGAAAACAATGTAATGTATATAAATTTTCTTCTATTAAAACTATAAAAGGTTTCCAATTTGTTAATGTTTTTCATGATTACCCAATTAACTTTCTAAAAATAGCCTCACGGAAAACCATCACAGAGTTTTAGGTTTAAATCACAGAATTCGTGATTTTTTTTTTTTTTCAAAAAACACGAATTGAACTTCAAGACATTCAACATCATAAACACACTATTACACTAGTTTAAGATTTTTTTTTAAATCGTGAACTTCATTGATCGACCCAAATTTTTAATGTAAAATCGGGCGCTGAATCCGAAAATGAAATTCAAAAAAATATCAGAAGAACAGTTTTTGAGCTATGCTCCGAATATGAAGGTTTGAAAATTCTGAAAAAGTGTTTATAGGGTAAGTGTTCCTAATTTGGCATGTGTACCTAATGTTAACATAATGTCCGATTTTGACTGTTTTTGACGTTATTTTTCACTTATCACAATTATAAAAAAAATGATAATTTAACGGATCATGTGAACTTTTATTTTACAAACAAATTAGCTTTCTAACTCACAGGATTTTTCGTAAAATCCGGATTGTTTCAAAGTATGTCCAAATTGAATGGAATTGTTAGCAAATTTCTTAAAAAACACCTGTTTATAAATGGAAGATAAAAGCTGAATTTGTCAACCGATTTTTTTGAAATTTTTCGTCGAATTGTTTTTTATTATGATTTAAGTAATAAGTATGTTAGAACCATGTTTTTTTCGTGTAAAAACTAAAAATAGCATATGTCCACAATTAGGAACACTATTTTCACTGTGCTCCTAATTATGGACATAGTCAAAGTTTTGCAAACTATATCAAAGTCATAGAATATATTTGAAATAAATTTGATTTATTGAATTGTGTTTTAAATTAATTTTCAACGATCTGTTAAAACAAACTGTTTTGAACTAATAAAACAAGTTTTTTTTATTACTTCAGTGTACCTCAAAGCTAAAAATGTTAAAAAAATATTTTCGCCAGGTTGTAAAGAACGCGACAGAGAAGGAAACCATCAAGTTACAGGGAGCTTCTCAACGAGAACAGAATCGAAAGGGAAATTAAAAAACAAAATCTCAATAAAATACGTTGTATACCGTCATCTGGGGTATCATACCTGGGGTATAAAAACCTAATGTCCACAGATAATCCTACCGTTTGTACATCGAAAGTTTTAAGGTTTATGGGACATCAAATTAACGTTGTCAGAAAAATGGTTCCACCAGTTATTTTAAAATTAAAAAAAAAACATGCGATTTTCACCCTACTAAGAAAAAGGGGTAAGTTGCCAAAACCCTTTGTTATTAATGAAAAATAAAATAAAATAAAAAGTTTTAACAGTTAAAATTTTTGACATATTTGTGATGTCGTTACGCATGAAGCACGATCTGCAGTTATTTTTGATTTAGTTAGAATTAAAGTTTAATTTTTTTTTTTCAATAATTTTTTTTTTTTAAAAGAAAGCATAAGGGTGCTGTAAACATTTAGGGATAAAAAATACTGCAACTAATTTTACATCATGTTCTAGCATATGGGAACAAGATAAAAACTGTGAATCATTGATTTGTATGTCGATGCATTTTAGCCCAGACTGTTACGGAATTTTAAAAATATTTATTTTTAAAAATTAAATGATTGTCCGAAAAATTTTCTTACACCAACAGTATTGATATAGGATAATAAAATCAATATAAAGTTTGAAGGTAATATCATTTAGCCAATCCGTCACATTGTGTAAAGTTTTTACGGCATCAAAAATGTGAAAAATTCGATTTATTTGATTTTCTATGAGAAAAAAAACTGCAAAAAAAAACTATCTCACAATGTGAGAAAATGGCATCATCGTTTTGTTATCATTAAATGAAAATTTTATTACATTATTTTAAAATAAAAGTTAAATAAGTGTTGTGGTACACAAATGTTGCATCGAACCATGCTGTTGCATGATGGTCTTTTTGACTGTACTTATTTCTGTACCAACACGTGAAAAGGATGTATCTCCATATATGGCGAATCGAGTAAAACGCGTTTGAAAAAAAATACAACCGTTTTTTAATCGCTAATTTAAAATCACTTGAAATATTTACTTTTTATGAAAGACAAACGATTTTTAGAAGCATCTCCTAAATGTTAGAATAGAGGGATATCAATTTTCATGAAAATACAACGCACTATCGTAGATAGAACCTAGCTCACTTAATATTTTGTCTCCCTTGTTTTTACACCCTTTGCTATTTTCTCATTTCTAGCTTTAATTTTAAGCTCGCGTTCATTTGCAACTATGTTTTTATGTTGAATAAAGTGTTAAATCTTTACCAACACATAAAAAGGATCAATCTCCATATATGGCGTATCGAGAAAAACGCGTTTGAAAAAAATACAACCTATTTTAAATCCCTTATTAAAAATCACTTGAAATTTTTGCTTTTTATGAAAGACAAACGATTTTTAGAAGCATTCTCTATGTGTTAGAATAGAGGAATATCAATTTTCATGAAAAAACAACGCGCTATCGTAGATAGAACCTTGCTCATGTAATATTTTGTCTAGCCTGTTTATACACCCTTTGCTATTTTCTTATTTTTAGCTTTAGTTATAAGCTCGCATTCATTTGCAACTATGTTTTTATGTTGAATAAAGAGTCGAATTGATTATTTTGAGTTTGTTTGCGGAGTAGTAGCAAAAAATTGTTCCGGAGTAAAGGATGTATATCCATGTGATGGCAGTTCTGGTTTCAGAATGTTTATAGATCCTTTACTGAAATTGATTTTTCAATGTAACGGGATATTATTTTCTCAAAAAAGTTTTATTGCTAAGTAGGGCAACTGTTGGCCTATCATGAGGTGCTGAAAATGATTTTTGTTTACTTTTGGAGATAGATCCTTTTCACGTGTTGGTACAGATTTGTATCCTTTTCAATGAATTTCCTACTTTTTGAAATAAAATAAATGTATCAAATGGAAAGGTAAAAGTTTGAATTTTAATTAGCTCAACATCCACTACTTTCTTCAAAACTAGCGTAAAAGAATATTGTGTAGGATTTAAATAGTCCTTATTTCTCTATTCATATTCCAAAAACGTTGTAAAATTTATAAAAAAGTGAGTTTTGAGATTTTTCTCATTAAAGTATTCAAAAAAACAGTCCAGTATGTAAATCAGGAACAAATAGTGTAGTATTGGGTACCCGGATACATTTTTCCTCATATGTTAACATTAGGAACACCCATATGTTAATATTAGGAACAATTAGTGCCAAATTAGGAACATCGACACACTTTATAAAACATGATATTTTTCGTAAATCAGAGCTTGATATGATTATTTCAAACCAAAACAGAGTTCAGAAAAAAAATTGGAACTTAGTTACCAAAAAATTGTATATCTAAGTATTAAAGATTCGGCGTTATAATATCAAATCTAAAAACCTCTGACAAAATATAGCGAAATTAGGCTCACTTACCCTACTTAGATTCATATATCTCGGACTGCATGGCATGTATGAATCAAATGAATCAAATTCTTTTTTGCATATTGAAGCTGAATAAATTTGGCTTCTTCTTGGCGATCTTCTGATTACCGTTTTTTGTGATCAACAATATTGTTGATATTGGTGAATTTATAATTGATAAATAATACAAAAATGTATTTTTTAAAGGAAAATTTGGTTTTACCGACAGTTTTAGACTCGATAGTAACATTTTAAAAATCTAACTTACTGTGAATTTTAAATGTCTCTTTAATACAAAGATTTCAAGTGGTTATTTATCAAAATCGGTGGAAAACTCATTGCGTGTTGGACGACAATTTATGACCAAAACACTACCTTTGAACTGCGATAACTTTTTAGTTTTAAGTCCAATTATGTTACAGTCTTCAGGTGTACCAAAAAAAAAATGCTATGCAGTCCGCGATAATTAAATCGAAGTACAAATCCTTTTTTAAATTTTCCAAAACTTCATATTCGAAGGGTAAATCAAAAACTGTTATACTGAGATTTTTTTGAATTTCATTTTCGGATTCAGCGCCCGATTTCACAATAAGAGTGATCTTCAGCATACATAATTAAAAAATGCAGCAAACTAGTTTTGGTTGATTTTACTGCCGAAAAAGCAAAAAAACATTTTTGGAAGCAACTCATTCAGTCCTGATTTAGCGTAACGAGTTTCAATTTTGTATGGAGATTTGTTTGGGAAAACAAAATTTTCATTAAAATACCAACAAAGACGTACTGAAAGTTAGAAAAAATGAAAAACCACAAACCTAATTTGTACTCCAGAAAAGATATTTGTTGTTATAGAAAAAATATTAATAAATATATTTTTTTTATTTTAGCGTCTTTCACTGCTAAATTCAAAGCTGGTTGACAAAAAATCACAAAAAAAAAACTGCTATGCATAGCAAATGAGTTTGTTGATTCAAATAGCAATTTTAATTTTGATATGATGATAATTTTTTCCATGAAATACTAAGCTTCTTCTCATGTTAGCACAAAATAAAGATTAAGAATATGCAAAAACAATTATTAAAAATAATCTTTATTTCAAGCTCATTTGAATTTTCTGGATGAATTAATATGCAAAAATGTTTCTTCCATACAAAATTGAAACTGGATACCCGATTATTTAAGTCATTTCATATTTTAGAGTGATGCTAGGCAACTCAATTGGTATCGAAACAATATATGGGAGCAATAAGTCAACTTTTGAAACGGTCTAATAAATATTATCTTATTGCTATTTTTTTTTTAAATTTTCATCACAACCTCTAGAACACTTTGATAACGGCTTTCTTAACGCTCTATATTTAGCTATTTTGTTTTAATTTGTTTACTCAACAACAACAAAATAAAAACCATTCGAGAGTGAACACACCAAAAATGTTAGTAAAAATGATTTGTTTAAACACATGGTGGATTTGATTTAAATCGAAGTGATTTAAATCACGATTTAAATCACTTGATTTTTATTAGTGATTGAAATCAAAGTTTCTCAGTGAGTAAAAAAACATGAAATTTAGTGAATATGGAATGTTTTTTTTTTCATTTTTCCACGTTTTTAAGCATTGAAGGCTTATTCATCCTCTCGGGAATTTAGAATTATTTTTTTTTCTTGCCCTTGTGGATATTCCGCAAGTTGTGATTGAAGAGGATGCCGAATGCATGTCCACCTAGAAGTGGGTAGGGGTTTGAAAAATGTCCACGTGGTGGTCATACTTCATAAATATCACTCAAATTTAATTCAATCAAAATATTTTGATTGAAAATTTGGCAAGTTGGCATTTCAATCAAATTACCCGAACAATGTCCGCTCAAGTCTGCTCAAAATCTTTTATGTTCATTTCTTTGAAGCATACTGAAGCAAATTTTCTTTTCTTTTTTTTTTATAAAATCATCTGATGTTTTATGTTTTTGCTTAAATTTCGACGTTCAACGTTTTTTAAAAATTATGAATTAGAATTTACTCTATTTGTTTGATCTTTTGATGTCTCTGAACCGAGAGAAGAAAAAGCCTGAATGAGTGCTAAATCACAACTCGTAGTCCGTCTTTTAAAAGTGTTTGGTGAATTCCGATAGTATTTTCATTCAGTAAAGGAATTGCTCATTTGCTACTAAAATTAACCACTGAATTTTAATTTTTTTAATGTTTCCAAACTATAAAATTAGACGGGAAAAGTGGAAAACATGCATTACAAAAGAGTAAGTTTACGAAGGAATATAACAAAATTTTCCAAGGCAATCGTCAATCGTTTCGAGTCGTTAGATACAAAGTCGAATCGATGTGAATTAAGTTTGAAAAGCATTGGTCTTTGATCAATATTGAAAATCATGAATAATGAATGTTACATTTATACAGCCTGTTTAACAACTCGGCTTTATCACATGATGGAAGACCCTTCGGATGCTAAAATATTTCCCTCAAATGTAATTTATAGAACAAATCCTCTTCAAATAAAATAAAATCTGATTTAAATAAAAAAAACGATCAAAATCAACGTGTGCTATTTTGGAATAAATATTTCTGAGTTTACTGGCTTATTTCTTATAATTTGAAAATACTCATGAAAACGTTAGCAGAAATTCAAAAATCTGGATAATTCTACGGATTCACTTTGACATCTTTCACATCTTTGTGATACTAAGCCGATCTACATTTTGATACTAATTCTTAATGTGGAGTTCCGGTATCGAAATTATTTCAAAGGAATATGAGCTCAGATAATACATTCTTGAATGAGATTGAGTATTCAGATGTTGACTTTATATTTTTATTTCCAGATCTATTTTTTTTTTCATTATTTTGATTGAATTTCTAATTTATGGTTTTCAGAATATGTTTCAGAATATTGATAAGTGTGATCGTATTTTAAATTGAGTTAAGTTCAAACTACCGACGTTGAATTTTCATATTTATGCCTTTTATTCAAGAATTTCAATATTTGAAAACCAGGTTTAAAGTAAAAAAAATGCACAGGGTGACAATAAAGTTCCCGTACTTTTTAAAAATGTTTCAAACCCGTTACCCTGCTTACTTATTCATCAAATCGAACCTCTTGATCAACTATTGACACCCTATGGAACCTTAGCAATATCATTAAAAAAATATCCAGATTGGATCGAACCTGCCTCCCACGACCTCAATACATTCTTTTAGTCAGTTGCCTTCGACGATGCTCGTTCGCACTTTTTCCGTAAATGATGACGTTCCAAACTTATGTCGGTTAAAATTTGGGTCATCTCCGGTACTTCCTCTTGAAGCTGATAGTTTTTCCTACAAGATGGATTACATGGGATGTTTTTTACACTCAAAAAAACCCCACAGAGGTCCTTCGATATTTTTTATGAATAAATAAAATATGTTTTAATTTTTTTTTCTTTTGTTGTAGAATTTTCCTGCAGTTTTCAAAATTTAGGCGTCGGTTAAGAAAACTTTGTTAAGAGTTTTAGTAGCCAGCATCGTCGAATAAATGGTCCACTTTCTGAAAAAAATGTGTGGAGATCCAAGGAAGGTTGTTTTAACTATTCTTTTATTTTTCAACCTGGTTATGAATATTATAGGTATTACCTAGTTGTTTGGAAGATTCAACTTGATACTGAAACCAAAAAAGTACGGTAACTTTATTGTCACACTGTATTATTTTTTTTATGTTTGGGGATCGACTGAGTATGTGTTTTTCTGGGGAAATTCCGGTTTGATTATTTCCCTTAATACAGTGTGGTTTGCAGTCTATTTTAGAGCAAAAACGACTTCTTTTATGTATCCAACATTTCAATCCGTTTTTGATCTTCTTCAAGGACTAAAATTGTATTTTAAAGTCATTTTTGACCGATTACAAAATATTTGTTGTGAGATGTTTACATAAAAAATTTCGTTTTCTTGTTGTTGTTGAGCTGTATATTTATATGTTTTCTTTTTTAAAGTTTCCGAATTAATTCGTTTTGTATGACAATAAGGTATAGTAATTGACTTACTGTGTGGTGTACTCTTTTTAGGTCAACATATCACAACAAATATTCGGTAATCGGCAAAAAATATCTTTAAAATACAATTTAAGTTGCTGAAGAAGATCCAAAACAGATTGAAACGTTGGATACATAAAACAAAAGTCGTTTTTGCTCTAAAATAGACTGCAAGCCACACTGTATTAAGGAAAATAATTTTCAAAAGCAGACGCTGTTGATATTGTTTGGATTCAGAATCATAAACTCAATGCTCAGAGATCCTTAAACAAGACAAAAAAAATAATTCAGACATCAATCAGGATTTTAAACATAAATTTGTTGAAAAGGTTTTCAAATTTTCATCTAGAACTCGAAATGAGTTCCAAATCAGAAAAATAGAGTTGAGTTGAGTTACACGATGCACATCAAATTATTGCTTTAACCCTTCTTTTTCTTCATCTTTTATCAAAGATTTAAAAGTTATTAGTTTCATTTTTATCACTACTTTCAAACAAAACAAACGCCAGGTTTTTTTATTGTAAATTTTACATTGTGATTTCTTTTAGATTTTGATTATCAAAATTATCTTTGAAATTAAACTTTATGAAATTCTATGAATAAAAGCTAAATAACAAACCAGAATACACTTTTCTGCGAGTCACGTGACATGACTCGTAAAATATAATATTACCTCTCATTCCTGACTTCAGTAAGCGTTGAAGTCGAGGAATGTCAGTGAGGATGAACTTCTTTTGCATATTGAGGCACATTTGATCTCACGTTTCTTGCCTGAAACATTGCCTGACAGTATTCAAAAGTACAAGGTAAAATTTGGCCAGTCACGTCACGTGACTTGCAAAATAAGGCTCAATATCTAATAATCAAATCGGGCAATTTTATATAAAAACCTGGCAAAATCCTGGCATTTGATTTCAAAATTAACGACCAAAAATCCGTTAATTTCCGGACAAATTTGGTCAAAACCCAGAAATTACTCAATAAAAATTAAGAAACAAAATGTAAAAAAAAGTAAAAAAAAAAATATTTTTTTTATCAAAACTAATCGACAAATTTTCAATCTTATTGGCTTCCGAAAAACCTTTCATGATTATTTTCATAAAACATGCTCTGAAAATTTAGTTTTGGAGGCATAAATAAAAAAAATTTCAACACAATTAGTTTTTTTTTCAAAAAAGTGAATAAATCCGGGTAAAATTCGGGCATTTTTCTATGAAATCCGGGCCGGATTGTTCCCAAATTTTGTATTGAATAACCGGGAAAACCCGGCAACCTTAGTCTAACTAGTAAAGAATGTTTGAAGTTCTTTTCTCTTAAAAAGCGAGCGATGAGATCTTCCCAACGTATAAAACTCAAAGTTTGGTAGAACTCGAAAACCGATGAAGCAAATGAAATCAGATTTGAAAAAATCAGGGATTTTGGGGTCTGAGAATGCTGCTGCTTACGGTAGTTGAGACCCATACTTCTATTGGAAGAAGAAAAATGAAGAGGCTGGAATATGTATCATGGAGCACAAATTTCGTCATAACTCGAAAATTAAACAAGCGAATGCAATCATATTTGGCATAAAGAGTTTTCGGTTACGAAATATAATTCTTAGATAGTTTGAGACCTCTTAACTTTTTTGAGAATCACACCTTTCATTTCACATTCATAGAGATCGGGTTTCTTATACAAATCCGCTAATCAAACGAAAAAATCATAAAAATTTTTTACTCTTTATTAAGGCATTGATATGAAAATTGAAAAACGGATGTTCTGTGAAATGAACAATTGGTTATGAGTATAACAGATTTTTGTGGGACAGTCAATCGTTTCTGCGAATTCAGAACGCATAATAGCTGTTCATGTTGATTAGATGAAAAATTCTTACAGAACATTCCCGAGAGTTTGCAGACTTTGTTATACTATAATTTTGATTTTATCCTATGACCATTGGTTTAGAATAGAGGATGCTGATACTGTCCTGTGATATGATCATTTATTATTATTTTCCTAAAAAAGGTTTCCAATGCTTTTGGTGATTCCTATTGTAGAGATCATTCAGCATAATTGAAGAAATAAAAAAAAAGGTCGAATACCATTTTAATTCGAAATTTCAAAAGTGTTCCACTCTCTAAACCAAGCAAATGGATAACCGAAACTGCCAACCAGGGAACCGTCGACAGCTTTCCACCATTTGGTGACGACTTCAAATGCAACTGACCCGTTTCCGAGTGCGCGTTTCACACTCCCATAAATCCCTGACAGAAAATGAAATTGAAACAAAAAAAAATCGGAACCACGGTCGCACCATTCCCACATGGCGGGTTCAATCCTGGTTTAGTTTCCGCTTTTTTTGAAGTCAACCACGACGACAGTGGCCCCAATTCATCATCATCATTGGGGTCGTCGGCACTTCGACAGCCGAGTTCTTTGGCCCCACGATTTAAGTGGTTTTAATGTGTTTTTTAGCGCTGTCTTCATTCGCGAAAAAAACGGTGGTCTGCGGGAAGCTACATGACACCTTGAGTAAAATGGGTGAACTTTTGTGAAGTTTTTTTTAAGGAATGTGTAGAAATTGGCTCGTAAAATACATTACAATAGGATGGTGATGTGCTAATTACCCCTTTAGACCTTGATAATCATTGCATTGAAATTTTAAACTCGATAACCGTTTATTTATGGTTATTCTAAGGTAACCATTCCGTTAAGGAATAACCATTGAACTCTGTTATATTGATATGTTCATTAACTACTCAACATTGGAACAGAAGAGCAGTAAAAATATCACTCTTAATAGTGCTTTCCAAAAGTGTGGTACCCGAGAGATCTCACTGGTGCTAATTAATTCGACTCTATTATTGCCATCTTGATAGCGCGTAACCAACTATGGAGGAGTGATTAAAAAACGTTAATTACAGTTCCCTAGTCGAATAATTGTGCCCTTGTGGTAGCATCGAATATCTCAGTTTGCTGCTCAAAACGATCACAAATTCTCACAAATCCAACGAATTAGCAGCAGAGGCAAGAAAAACAATAATGAAATACGCGTTATGTTACACAGATTCCACAAAACGAACCGTATAAGGACCATCAAAGCAAATCGTGCCGCCTCATTATGTCACCGGTCAAGATCTATCGTTCAATTCATCTCTGGGTAGGAGCACATAGAGTTATCTAAAGAGTCAGCTGAGAAGAAAAAACAAACCGACATTAATGACAAATTCGGTCGACCAATTGGCCTTCATTAGCTCGGTGGAACGTGCTCGTGAAATATTTGATTCATTTAGTTCGCGTTTTAGAATGACTCTGACTGGCAATAAAATCCGGTCCTAAATAATAAACCAATGTTACAGCCAATTTCGCGTGGCGATTCCTTGGAAGGGAAGGTAACTTAATTTTAAAATCACGTCTCGGAAATGGCCCTAAAAACTCTTCGCCTAATTCAAGAGGCTTTCGAAAGATTGGATTTGAAGTATTCGGTTATTACCTAGATGTGTGTTTTCTGCGATCAAACTAATCTGTCTAGCTTCCACTCGTAGTTCGTAGTATTTCAAACAAAGTAAACCTGAACCTACTTAGTAAGGTGGCTGAGGAGGAAAACTATGCGCTTGTGATCATTTCCATCCAATTGACTTAAGCCTCTATTTTAGAGTTCTTACACGAGGTGACTAGGCCCAGATGGTCATAAAAGTGCTGTTGTGGCCTAAATGCTCTTGGAACTCGGTTAGCAGCGTCGGTTTTATTTTATGGGATTATGTATGGTGGTAACAAGACGAACCATAAACAAGTTGATCATTAGTATATCACCGATGTTTGTTACGCTTTGTAAGGAATAACTTAATTAGTTGATATTTTAGGAATTTCAGGATGGGCGCAGAACAATAATTATCAAATTTGGCAGTGCATTTTTCAAGTTTCAATAGTTCTAACATTGACCATTACAGAATGAGAATAATTTTTGTGCTTATTTCTAAAAATTGTTTTGTAAGAATTTACCAATCTAAATAGAATGTTTTGTCAACTTTCGTTTGTAGAAAAAATCTAAAAAAAAAAAATCCATTTTTGTCGTTGCATTGGAATCTGATTAATTCATCAAACCTATTAATTTAAATACAAAAATGATATTATGGTTTTAGGCAAGAAACATTAAAAAAACAGAAATTCCAGAAATTTTTAAAAATTAAATCCATATCATAATAATTTTAGGCATCACTGGAGGACGTTTCTGAACCTTTGATCCCTTAAGGGTACGAACACAGTGAGCGCGAAGCGAAGTTTTCATTCAACGGATGTACTTCGCAAGTTCGTTTTTGAAGGCCGGTCACAGTGCACGCGAGTTGCGAAGCGGTTCAACCCTGAATTGAACCTTCGACGTTTTGCAAAAATAAACACATGCGAAAAAATAAGTTTGAATAATCAAAAATGTGTGCGGCAAGGCTGCCGAAAAAAAATCTGTGTTTGAACAAAAAAATTCTGACTTCTGTGATTTTACCCAAAAATTCTGTCACGGTTTTTTGCAATGGTTTTTCCTTTTATTTTATTCAAAAATGCTTTTTAAGAATTAAACAATACATAAGGTTCGGTATGTAGAAACAAAAATGAAGTTTATTTTCCAGTACAAAATATTCAATTTTACCATACAAACAAACATTATTTACTCATGTAAATTTTACTTTAAAATTCTGCAAAAAATCATGGATAAGTTTTGAGTCAAGACGAAGCTTTTCAGACTCCAGGGTTTGAGAAATTCAAATAAGTCCCCAAGTCGACTCAGTCTACTGAATCAGTAGAAGTCGAATTTCGCTGTCTGTAAATGACTGAAAATCGCATGTAAAAATTTAACAAAACTAGGTTACAAGAATATACCTTATTATGAAAAAATATGGTAATAATATGACAAAATTATTACAAAAAAATACGAAAATCTAACAGAAATATGATAAAAATATGACAAATGTGATAAAAATATCACGAAAAAATGACAAAATTATGACAAAAATATAAATTTCTATGAGAAAAATGGGCAATAAAATTACAAATCCATGTCCAAAATAAAAAAAAATTAAAAAATGACGAATGTTAAAAATTTGACAATAAATCTAATAAAAACTGTTAAAACTGTAGAAAAAAATTGACAAAATAATGACAAAAAATTTACAACAATGACAAAACTAAAAAAAAAACATTGACAAAAATTTCACATAATTATGGAAATATGACAAATCTTACAAAAATGACAAAATTTGGCAATAAAATTACAGAAATCTGACAATACTATGACAAAAACTATATCTTCATGTCATTCAAGATTTATATTAATAATGCAATTGGCGGAAAATTACTGTAAAACAAATCCGGTACAACTGTGTTCGATGTTAACTCTTGGATTAGAACTCACGTAAACTGACTTGCCCACTGAGCTACATATATTACAAGTCCATAGTCTACATAGACTTAATTTTGTCATTTTTTTGTAACATATTATCAATTATTTTTTCGAATTATTGTCATATTTTGTTGAATTTTGTCATTTTACTGTAGTTTTTTTCATCATTATGTTATTCTTTCTACATAGTTTTGGCAGAACTTTGTTTTATTTTTATCCCATTCTTCATAATTTTGTCATATTTTTTTCATAGTTTTGTCAGAACTTTGTCATAGTTTTGTCTTTTTAATGTCCAATTTCTGCTATATTCTAACCACCTCAGTAATATTTTTTGAAAGTTTTATCATATGTTTGCCTGGTTTTTGCCATTTTATTTTATTTATTTTTTTGTTTTTATTATTATTACTAGCTGATCCCATCCGAACTCCGTTTCGCTTTCAACTTGGAATATGTCATGAACAGTTTGTATGAAAGTCAAATGCCAAACATTTTCCAGATGCACTTTGGAATTCATTGTTGAGTAATAATTGCAAAAAAAAATGGACGATCACTTTTTCTGCCATCTGCTACTAATTTTAAAATCAGGAATCAATTGACCATGCCAAAAAAACCCCGAGTATAAATTTCGACTCGATCGTTGCATAACAACGCCATTATTGTCAAAAAGTTAAACAGTTAAACCCTTCCTTTTATGAAATCTTTGATATCTGAAATCGATTGCCCTTCCCTCAAAACTCCCGTGTGCAAATTTTCAAAACAATCCATTGCATAATAACGTCAATATTGCTAAAAACAGTGAAAAATTAATTAATATGGACGACCCCTTTCGCCGACCCCTGGCAAAACATTTGACACTCGAAATCGATTGCCCGTCCCTGAAAACTACCGTGTGCAAATTTGCATCCCAATCCGATGTATAATAACGACAATATTGTAAAAATATTTAAGAGTAATATGGACGACCCCCTTTGCCGGCCTCTTACACTGAAATTAATACCTGAAATCGATTGCTCGTCCCTCCAAATTCTCGTGTACCAATTTCCATCTGTATCCGATGTATTTTAACGGCAATATCGCATTAACAGTGAATAGTTCATATGGACGACCTCTTCGGCCGACCCCTGACTTTAATTTGGATAAGTGAAATCAATTGTTTGTCCCTTATAACTCCTATGTGCTAATTGTCATTCCAATCCGATGTATAAAAACGTCAATATTACTAAGATATTTGAAAGTAATATGGATGACCCCTTCTGCCGGCCCCTTACACTGAATTTGATACCCCAAATAGATTCCAGGTCACTGAAAACTGTCGTGTACTAATTTTCATTTGAATCCGATGTAGAATAACGTCAATATCGCAAAAACAGCGAACAGTTAATATGGACGACCCCTTTGAATGACCCCTTAAAAAAATGACACCTGGAATCGATTGCTCGTCTTTCAAAACACTCATGTACAAATTTTCAACACAATCCGACGAAAAGTAACGTCAATATCGTGAAAAAAATATTTGTCTTGTATGGACGACCCCCTTCAGGAGGGGTCATCCGAAAATCTGAAAACAGTTTTCATCATTTCTGGTCCTAATGAGCATGCATGCCAAATTTCAGACCTCTAGCTCCTAAGACGGCTGAGTCTAAAGAGGTCAAACAAACAAACAAACAAACAAACATTCAGAAATTGCTTTTTATATATATAGATTAGTAAATATTATATGAAATATTTGTCCTAAATTTAGTACTGTCAAGTTTGTTTTTATTTTATTGTAGAATGTTATATAATAATTTTTCATATTTATTAAAATTTTGTTATATTTTTTTTCACGATTTCCATAGTTTTGTAATTCTTGTGAAATTTATTCAACTTTTTTTTCATATTTTTGTAATATTTGTCATATTTTTTGCATGACTTTTTACCACCTTTGTCGTACTTTATTAATACACAGTTCTATCATTTGTCACTTTTTTCTTTTGTCATTTAGTTGTTTCAGATTTTGGTCATTTGATTGTCAAATTTTGATCATAGTTTTTCATATTTTTGCCACAGTTTTGTTTTATTCTCGTCATCATTTTGTTAGGTTATAATTTTGTACATTTTTTCAGTGCTATTTCAGATTTTTTAATTTTTTAGTTTAATTTTTGACAGTCTACGGTCATTTTTTGGTTAAATTTTTGACATTTTACGGTCATTTTTAATCAGCTTTTTGAGCCCTTCTACTCAATACCCATATTGTAGTGGGTTCATTATATGTGATGTGAGCCTATTTGTGGTTTTCAGTTATTTACAACATTTTGAATTTAAGTGAATGCTGCTACCTTGGATTTCAAGATGGGTTCGGACAGCAAAATTCGTTCTTTCGTGAGCTTCTTCAACCTATAGACATACTGGCCCTTTTTTATAAATAATAGAGGAACACCGTTTATAATTTATAACATACTTTTTTAAAAAGATTTTTGAGAAATTATCATTTGCGATGGAAAATACCCCAGAGAATATTTTCAGTGTATGTCCGGATGAATGGATGGATGGATTCGCGCAATCGAGCAGGTTCTTCGCGCGAAGAATCGCTTGCACTAAGGCCGCTCGATGTTTTTTTCAAACTGTTTCATTGAGAAACGGGTTCCGCGCGTATTGGGATTTTGCTTCGCAGCTCGCTTCGCGCTCACTGTGTCCTCGACCTAAAATTTTAATTCATTACAAAGATTTGTTCAAGATCGCATAATGTTTTGACGGACGCTTTAAAAACTGCAAAGTTTCGGTTTTGGTTTAAAATGTCCATAAACTCTTTTATTTTATCGAACTTTTTTTAGAAGCCAACATTACTCGCGATCTTCGAGCGAGTTCACTATTGAATTAAAACCTTTAATTTAATTATCTGAGATAAATTTTTCAGTGTTGCCAAAATATTTAGAGGTGAATGGCAAGGTTCTAATAAAAATACAGAGAGAGAGATAAACTAGAAGCATTTTCGTGGAATGATAAAATATAAATTTTTCTCAAGGTTAGGTGAGATTTGATGCTTTATACAAGAAGACTCAACCTAAGATCAAGTAAGATCAAAAGATAAACGGTTCGTTGAGTACTTTTAGCGATATTTCTGCTGGTGTAGCGTTTTATAAGTCATATTAAAAGAAGATGTCAAAAGTTTGCTTCCTACCTGAAGAAAAACTTTAAGTCACATTTTGTTAAATTTTCCATCCAAAGTTAAGTAATTTTAAATTACTTTTTTTAAATTTTGTTAAGGTAACGGCATACATGTTTTGATACATTGTGCATACTTTTCTATAAAATTTCATCTTTGCACTCTGTGTATCGTGAGCTTCACTTTTCATAACTTTTGTGAAATGAGAAGCATTTTCCCGGAAAAGTGCCAAAAAAAAAAAATGTTCGAAAATGGTGTACTATCTCCAATATTTCGATTAGTCAGTTGACGAAAATGAGAGAAATAAACATTGGAGCGGTCTGAAATTCGATTCGGAAATATGGGGAGGAAAGCAGCTTCGTGCACAGAAAAAATCTTGGCAAAAACCGGGTCCGGTGGACAAAACTTTGATCCGGACAGTCTGGACCGGAAAACTGCCATTGTTGGAAATTGTTGAATCGAGTAAAGCTGCCTAGTAATCTAATGTGTACATGTGCAAATTTTTGTGACGTTCTGTCTTGTGATTTTTGAGATAGCGTCCAATGAAGAAGTTTTCGATTTTAAATTTTGGGCATCATGTACGCCATCTGTAATGTATACGATGAACCACCCTTACTTTTCAATCAAAGCTATTTTTTGAAAATGTTTTTATGGTTTCCGGAAGCATGACCTTCAAAATCACTCAGTATTTTTAATTTGATCAAAGTTATGACAGATTTTGCCGATTATCTTTCTTCGGCACATGATGAACATATTTGACTTTTTATGAAAACAGAAAATCAACTTTGTTAGACCTATTCAAGAGCTATGCAGGAAAAAGGGACGCATTTGCGGCAGTCTTTTTTGATAATTTAGCCATTCATTATGTCAATCGCTATAGAACACTAACTGATTTTCAGCTTCCACAGATCGTCAGCTTCCTCAAGAAAGATCTAGGTAGATATCAAATTTTTCAATGTTTCTCCTTGTCAATCTCCGAAAATCCAGGCCAGACTCGCCAACGAAAAGTTTCTGGCTGGAAACCTGCCCGGTGCCTGTCAAAGAGTTCGTTTCGCTGTCGATTACGATTTTTTTTTTTAATCTCCCCGCTAGCAGTCTAAATATTTAACACACGATTTGACCATCGTATTTTGTTAATTTTTCCAGTGAGCAGCATTTTAATCTCGTAGAAATAAAGTTAAGTCTGTTTTGGCCGGAAAAAAATTTTAAATCCTTCTTTTGTCATTTGGAGTTGAATCATCCAAACAAAAATTGTTTTGGTCGAATAGTTGATTTACAGCTGTTTTTGGGTGTCCCACTGGAATTTTCCCGGATTTTCTCGATCCTGCCAAAAAAATTATCTATCAGTTTCTGTATTGGACGCTATCTCAAAAACCATTTGACCGAGCTTCAATTAATTTGAATTTTTACGTACAGGCAAGTTCGCTAAATATTTTATTAATTTCCATCCATGTATTTAAAAGTTATTCTGTGATGTTTTCGTGAGTTTTATAAGGTTCTGTTCCTACCCGGCTGTCATCAACACCGTTTTCGTTATTCGTCTTATCTTGGATGGTTTTAGAAATACACAGCAACATATAAGGGGGTTCTTTTCATGATTTGTTCTCTATATTATTATGTTATATTTTTCCGCGGCTGCAACCAACTTTAAGGGGTCTTACGAACGCATATAAATATACGCGGCTAACCTCTCCTGAGGAAAAGTCATCTCGACCACATGGGGCTATCTAATGAAAAAGAGGTTTACTTTCTATTTACTCATCTTAGGCCCTATTGGAAACGGCACATCACGGATTCACACTTAACCCGTACCTCACCGTCGTTGTAGGCCTTCTAATATGCTGGCTCATGCAAGTTCTGCGGTTGAGGAATTTTTGACAAGCCGCCGCGCGGCCATAAGGTTGTTGGTAATAATTTTGAAAAATTGCCGCACGACAAATTGTTCGCAGCAAGTTCACAGCAGCGCAGCGACTGTTGAATTTCGAAGGCGGTGAAGCGCATCGAAAGTTTCACAAAATTCAGTTGCTCTACACCCCGAACGACGAACTATTTAGTAAGTAGTCATCGACCGGTTACTGTTACGGATCGTTGATTTTCGTGGGAAATCTTAGACCGGCATAGTTCCGATCTATGAGTAACCGACTTAACAATGAAACGTGAAACTCTCTCTCTCAGTCAGCGGTGACTTTAAGAATGATCGGCCAGTGTGTTACAAAGTTAAGTATCGCATTACAACCGGGCCCCGGAATAGTTGCTTCTTGGAAAGTTAATATCCCGTCGCTGTTGCTGATCATCGGCCAATAGATCTTGGCTCAAGATTTGCTCCATCAGAGCCCAACCAATTACGTTCATATGGAACAGCCACACACTATTAAGTTGAGATCGCAAGTGCTAAGGTTTGTTTTGTAACGAACCCCTGAGGAGGTCCAATCGGGTGTTGGATAGTTGTTGTTGTTGCTGGAACTGTCTCGCCACAACCAAACATATTTATACCGGTACCTTCTAGTCGCGGACACTGGAAGAAAAGTATATCGAAACGCCCTCGATCTATTACCTACCGAGTGAGTAGGTAACTTAAGCTATAAGCGGGTTAACTCCACTCCAAGATAGGCCATTAGGGTACCTACTTCGTAACTCCACTCTCGAAAGAGGTTGGCGCTGTTGCCCGGACAACTTTAGGCATAGAAGCGAGGTGTGTGAAATGGAAAGGAGCGAAATCCGGTTTTTCGGAACGAATGAGGTGAATGGAGAAAAAAAAATACAACCAACGACTAACTAATATGTACTCCTAAATAAGCTGGGACCAGGCTCTGCGGATAACCATTTACTAATGGAAAGTGTTTTTTTTTGCGTAAGAGAGATTTACTAAACGTTCTTTGTTGCGCGTTGTTAAGGATGCAAAAAAAAAACTAAACATTACTATTCCGGTGTTAACCACTCAATTAAAGTGAAAGTTCATTTAAAATATTATCTACTATCAACGAATAATTGAAATTCTTTGAAAAAATAAAATTTAATTAAAAACACCTTATAATAATAATACCATATTACCAATGCATTGCATTGGCTCAGAAAATTTCCTGCACGAAAATATTTTTTTACGCCCTTATGATATTTTTTTTGTTCTATAATCGAACATTTCTATTTTAGTCGAAACATCAGGTCCCATATACTCAGGAAGGTTTTTAGAACTCTATCCCCATTTTTAGGCCTTGTGTCCCAGGTCATCAGGTTACTTAGAATACTGATGATGATGATAATAGCCGGAAGGGCTTAGTCCACGAGAAAAATACCGTTCGATTTCGAAACAAGGTTAAGGGGAGTTGCTACCAAGAAGAACACGTGACTGCGGCTAACACTAGCAATGTGTGTGCACTGTGCACTAATGAATCTAAAAACGAAACCAAGTGTAAAAAACCCCTACATAGTCGCTTAGTTTCGGTACTTAGCATGATGGGGTGCTCGAGTTAAGCGCTTCCAACAGTTTAATGTCTCGAAACGTGAAACTTGCTAATGAGAAGACGGTTTGGTCAGCGGTCAGCGTCGAGCGGTAGAAATCTATTGACAATTTGGGCAACTGTTGTATAGGTACGGACTTTTAAACGTATGTGAAAACGTTTTGAGGATAACGATACTGTAGACTGAGTCGATTTGAGGTTATTTTCAAATTTCTCAAACCCTGGAGTCTTAATAGTTTTGTTTTGGTTCAAAACTCATTCCTGATTTTTTGCACATTTTTTAAGTAACGTGTTCATGAGTAAATTTAAACTTTAATATTGTATAGGAAAATAGAATATTTTTTACTGAAAAATCAACATCAATTTTGTTTCTTCTGTGGGTCCGAGCCTGCTAATGGTTTTTGTGCTGATTTATAAATTCTATAAAGAAAGTTTTCGACTGAACAACTTTGCCGAAGACCGTTGTTGCGTATCTTATTAGACAAAATAGTTATCAGGTATTGAATGGGGGCAAATTTAGGGTGGTCGGATTTACCGGTTTTTTCAAATCCGGTATTTCGGTATTTGCAATTTATAAAACCGATAAAACCGGTAAAACCGGTATTTTCCTAAGCATATCGAATTCATGAAAAAGTTTCGGCTTATTGCAGTAGTAATGGCATAAAATGCTCAGAATTTATAACGCAATAGATTTAACAACATTTTCATTTGAAAAATATGGTATTGTGTCCTTAAATTATCCCTTTGTAAAAAATCTATCATCATCCTCATAAAAGTCATAATATTTATCATCGTCATTTCAATATTATAATTTTGCTGTAAGGTTGCTGAAATTATAGAAGTTTCAAATAATTTTCAACGAATTTTTGTCCTGTATTCAGATTTAATAACAAATTTCACAAATTTAGTTACAGTTTTAAAACGGCTTTCATGAAAATGATATACAAAATATATATATTTTTAAAAACTAAAAGATTTTACGGTGAAAAAATTGCTTAATTTGATTAGGCAAAACACATAACACTGTGACAAAGTTTCTGGTAAACTAACAGAATTACAGATTTTTGTTGTCTAAAACACGGATGTTTTCCCCGCAACCTAGGTCGTGATCGCATTCTGTTTGCCTTTCTTCCAATAAAACGAACATAAGGGAATAAAATCAAGTCAAATTTCAGCAATAAATATAGTTGATTGGATTTGATAAATACGCTTTTTATAATAAAACTATTGCAAATCTATAAATACTTTGTTACTGCTTTGTCTGGAAAGAAAATGCTTCAACAGCGTTAAAACAAAAACAACAGAATTCCATCAACTACCTTGAAACTATTGATAGATAAATTTCTTATAAACATTTTAACATGTGTTTAACTGCTGACTCTGTTGAAACATTTAATGTTTTAAAAGGAAGTTTCTAATCAGCTATCAACAATTTTGGTTTTAAATTTAAAATTTGTGAAAGCCCGGCACCGTTGAGAACGATTTTGATCAACTTGGCCTCTTTATAGATAAAACTTTTTTTGCATCTTTTGACCAAATTCCAGTTTTTCAAAGAAAAATACGGTGATTATTGTGAAGCAATCTTATATTTCTTGTAGCTGTATCTTTTCTTCAGTCATTGTACACTTGAACAGTCTTTAAATGTTGTGGAGCGTTAGTTCGATAGCTGAACTGAAATGTGTAAAGTTTCATGAAAAAATATCATCTAAGAGAGAGATTGCAGCTTGTCAATGCTCTTATGAAGGCCACTATAGCTGTAACCCAAAAAGTTACATCGACAAGTTTTAGCAACAACCAAATCTCACATAAACCATGCAGTAAGGTTTAATGAGCTTAGATTTTAAAGCTGATTGAACAAAATTTAAGTATTTGTACCCATACATATTTGGTAAAAAAAACATTTAGCTGTGTCAATTTTATTTCAATGCTAAAGAACAGTGAAAAATTAACCGGAAATACCGGTTTTTTACCGTCTCAATAGCCGGTATTTCCGGTATTGGAAAATGGACGGTTTTACCGGTTTTACCGGTTTCGGTAAAACCGGTTAGACCACCCTAGGGCAAATCTTTTGGCATTCAAAAACAAAAAAATTAATTGACATCCTGCTGGGTGCCTAGCGAAGTACTGCATGACTACTTTTCAAGCAATACTTCGCGAGGCACCAGCAGTGATGCCAATTGAATTAATTGTTTTTCAATGTCAAAAGAAATACCTCTGATCATGGCCGTAGGAAGAACCGACTCATGGGGGGGGTTTTGGAGTCTGACTTTTACCAATGATTTTTCCTAACAAAGCACGAATAAAAAAAATTAAAACACATTATGTTTGTAACCAAATGATTATTACTTTTAAGTACTCATTAATAGTTTTCGTATTAAATCGTTACTTTAGAAAAGTGGCCCTTAACCTAAAAGGTAGTCCAAACTTTTATAATTATACCTTAAGAAACAAAATATGGAATTTGTTTAACAGTCCGGTAGATCAAACTTTTTTGATTTGAGCATAAAATAATTTCTTTTTAGAGTAGCTTTCAAAACTTTTTCAATACTCAAAACAAACAAGCCCAAACTCTTTTGCGAATTCCAAGATTATAACCTTTGATAAAAATAAATAAAATTTTCCAAAAATAATAATCAATAAAAAAATTTCGGATCAAATTTGCTTAATGCAAACTTGAACCAAATTTATGATTTTAGTTTGACATTTTGCTTTACAAAACTGCAATTAATAAACAGCGCAATGTTAAACGATACACCGAGAAAAAATAAAATTATGTGCAGATTTTTTAAGTGAAATCAGGTACATGTTTCTTTAACAGCAAATATTTTTTTCATGAAGAATCAATTCCGTAATGAAAACCTGTGAATGATTTTTTTTAAACTTTGGATTTTTTGCATAAAACAAAAACTAGAAAATTAACTTTAATTCTAATTTATATTTGTGATTTTCAGCTGAATTGTGTGTATAAACTTATTTTGATTAAAAATTTAAAATCTGGAATTCGAATTGATAAGCAAGTTTTTAAGTTCGTGTTCTCTTGAATTCCTCATTTACAAGCTAAATCTCTATCTGAATTTTGAATCTGCATTCTGAATCTGATTTCTGAAACTGATTTCAAAAATTGATCTTTAAATCTGTTTCTAAATTTCTATACGATTTCTGAAATGTTCCAAAAATACGATTTCCGAAACTTAATTCCAGATCAGAATTTTACAAGCCAAGTTTTAGAGCCTTCATTCATGAATATTTTATTTAAATTCTGTAGTTCTGAGTTAATCATAATTCATTATTTCAAGTATTCATTTTTAATCTGTATTGTGAATCTGTGTTAATTAAAATGTTAATTAAATTAAAATGTGAATTTCAAACGATGAAACTGAATCTGAGTTTTCAATTTTGGATCGCTGTTTAGAAGTTTTAAATGTATGAATTTTGTGTAAGAATTAAGAACTTCGAACTTCATTATAAAAAAATCTGGATACAGAATCAGAAATACGAAAACAGAAATACAATTTTTAGAATGAGAAAATGGAACCTGAACCTAAATGGGTTAATTAAAAATTTATTATTCAGACCAGAATTTCTATGAACAAGTGAGAAATTTTTTTAAACCTGTAGCAGAATTTTGAACTTTGGATGGATTTTTGAGGTTTTGGTATTGGTTTTTAGTCAAGATTGTTGCTGTTGAATGACTTAACTCTGTTAACATATTTTGTTTATCAATTTTAAATTTTGAGTGTAGAGAAGAATACCTCGTTTGCTTTTTTGGACCTTCATGGGGGGGGTTTAACCCCCAAAACCCGCCCCGTTCCTACGGCCATGCCTCTGTTAAACAGCTAATAACTTTTTTGCCTGATAAGATACGAAGATACTGTGTTCGAAAAAGTTGTTTAGCGGAAAATTTCCTTTAAAAAATTCATAAATTGGCACAAAACCCATTAGTAGGCTCGAGTCTACAGCAGAAACAAACATTATATTGATTTTTCAGTACAAAATATTCAATTTTTCTATACAAACCTAAAAATTTAAATTCACTCATGTAAAAGTTACTTAATATTTTTGCAAAAAATCATGAATAAGTTTTGAACCAAAATGAAGCAATTTAAGACCCCAGGCTTTGAGAAATTCAAAAAAGACCTCAAATCGACTCAGTCTACTATACAGGTCTCAAAGTAAAGTTAAAATATTTTTTAGTTTTCTAGATGGAAATGAAACTTTGGGGTGGTTCCATAAAAAAAAACTAATTATTAGAAGTCTGAAACACAATTGATTTTGATAAAACTTATGATTTAAAGAATTTTCTTACATTTTTCCTTCGTACCGTATATCGCACAATTTTCCCAGGACTTTTAATAAGGAGTATATTCCAAAAAAAAGAACACTTTGTTTTGTGAATAACTTCTGAATGCATGGATGAAAATTGATGAGTTTTTCAGTGAAGCTACCTAGTAATGTAATGTGTACGTGAACAAAATTTGGTGACAATCTGTCAAGTAATTTTTGAGATAGCGTCCAATATTTTTTGGGAAGAATCTAGAAATTTCCGGAGAAGTTCCGGTTGAAAACATAAAAACAGCTGGAAATCAACTATTTGACCAAAATTCACGAGGTAAATTGTTTAAGAAGTCTTAGAGGATCTAGTAGTGAGCATAAATTTGAAAAAGTGAAGATGATTGATTCCATTAAGTTAAGGGAATGTGAGACGTTTTTTCAAGCTCAATCCGGAAATTTGAATAGAGAAAGTGATTAAAAAAATCAAATTTATCTGATTGGTTTGTCTAGCTGACTTAGCTTGATTTCATTTGTTTAAGGTAGAAAACTTGCCCACCGGTAAAATAAACAAAATGCGGTGGTCAAATCGTGCGCAAAATATTCAAACTTCTTGTGGGGAGATATATTGAAAAAATTCGTAATGGACAGTAAAACGAACTCTTTAGCGATCACCTAGCAGGATTCCAACCAGAAACTTTTCGTTAACAAGTCTCACCTGTATTTCCCGGAGATGAACAAGGAGAAAAAAATTGAAAAAAATAATGTCTAGTACTTAAGGTGAGGAGGCTAACGAGCTGTGGAAACTGGAAATTACTCAGTCTTACTTAACTTTTGACAC
>NC_073692.1:19070771-19194876 GCF_029784155.1 Uranotaenia lowii
AATGACAAAAATGACAAAAATGACAAAAATGACAAAAATGACAAAAATGACAAAAATGACAAAAATGACAAAAATGACAAAAATGACAAAAATGACAAAAATGACAAAAATGACAAAAATGACAAAAATGACAAAAATGACAAAAATGACAAAAATGACAAAAATGACAAAAATGACAAAAATGACAAAAATGACAAAAATGACAAAATGACAAAAATGACAAAAATGACAAAAATGACAAAAATGACAAAAATGACAAAAATGACAAAAATGACAAAAATGACAAAAATGACAAAAATGACAAAAATGACAAAAATGACAAAAATGACAAAAATGACAAAAATGACAAAAATGACAAAAATGACAAAAATGACAAAAATGACAAAAATGACAAAAATGACAAAAATGACAAAAATGACAAAAATGACAAAAATGACAAAAATGACAAAAATGACAAAAATGACAAAAATGACAAAAATGACAAAAATGACAAAAATGACAAAAATGACAAAAATGACAAAAATGACAAAAATGACAAAAATGACAAAAATGACAAAAATGACAAAAATGACAAAAATGACAAAAATGACAAAAATGACAAAAATGACAAAAATGACAAAAATGACAAAAATGACAAAAATGACAAAAATGACAAAAATGACAAAAATGACAAAAATGACAAAAATGACAAAAATGACAAAAATGACAAAAATGACAAAATTGACAAAAATGACAAAAATGACAAAAAAGACAAAAATGACAAAAATGACAAAAATGACAAAAATGACAAAAATGACAAAAATGACAAAAATGACAAAAATGACAAAAATGACAAAAATGACAAAAATGACAAAAATGACAAAAATGACAAAAATGACAAAAATGAGCAAAATGACAAAAATGACAAAAATGACAAAAATGACAAAAATGACAAAAATGACAAAAATGACAAAAATGACAAATGTTAAAAATAAAAAAAATTTAAAAAATAAATAAAATGACAAAAATGACAAAAATGACAAAAAATTATGTCGCTTCTTAATGATCTATTTCCAGTCGAAATGAAAACTGAATATTACTTTAAATAGATTTACGATCATTCTACTACCTTAGAAAAAAAAATGGTCCAACAAAGTCCGCTTGAGAGTTTCCTCATCTGAAAAGTGTGTTCCTGTTTGCCAATTAGTAGCTACCTTCTTGACATCAGGCAGGGACCGAATCAATCGACTCCCGTAGGTGTCATCGTTATCGATCGGACTAATCTTAGGAAAAACACTCCTCCTCAAGAGCTTCACCAAACAAAACCACTTAAACGCAAACGCGAATTCTCCCCCGCAGGAGCTTTTCGATTTTCTACGTTGATCATCTTTTTTAATATGAAATGTGTATGTGTGTTTTCCTCATATTTAGTCTCCAGCGAAACAAACTTCAGTCAGAAGCTGAAGTTTTTAAGTAAAATAGAAAAAAAGTGTCTAACGAACCTATCGACTCGAAACTTAAACTACTGAAAAGAAAGAAAGAAAAAAAAACGCCAAACGCAACGAACAAGTACAATCCATGGATGGAGTAAATGGCTACTTAATAGATTTAGCCAAGAGAAACGCGAAAATCTTACGCGAGCAAAGCCAAATGTGCCGGTTTAGAGAAGGAGCTGGTGTGTTGTTATGTTTAGTTTTTAAGTATACACCAGGGCGTTTGCCAACACTCTAAAAGAGGGAGGCCGCAAGTGATTTGAATATATGCAAATACGTGCTTCTCGGGAGACCAAATTTAAGTTTGTGTTGAACGACGGAAGCCTCCAAGAACAAACCGAAAACCAAAAGCAGCCCCCGCCCAAGTTAAGTTTAGTGTTTGAGAAGACGAAGCTGTCAAGTGTGAATCGAAGTGGCGTGAAGTGAAGTGAAGCCTGAGCGTGTTTCCAAAAATAAAACAAATAACCTCATCCGTTTGTTCACCTGGCTGACTGGAAGTAAGCAGAAGTTGTTTCCCAACATCATCTAAATATCAGCAGCCATCATCGTCGTCATCTGTCCCCAAGAGACTCTTCCAGTGAAAAATCTTCCTTTTTGACGGCGAACGTTTCGATGACATAATTGAAACAAATTTGTCAGATTCATGAAACTTCAGCAATTCTTTCCGGCATCACGAAGAAGATTGCCCCGCAAGTAAATCTGTTTTAATTCAATCGTGGCAAAAGTTGATGCTTACGCGACTTACTAGGAAGAAAAAAACCAACAACGCTCCAGGCGATCCCGCGAAAAATTAGCACAGAAAGAGATTATGTCAACGAAGAAAAGTGCAAGTGCAAAAGCGCTCAAATGATGCAACAACAACATTTCGTTATCGACAAATAAGCCGGGGCATAAAAAGCAGTTGTGACCATAAGTTTGTGAGCCTTATTTTGGGGGGACTCGCGAAAAGTGACCAGAGCTTAAGATAGCCGAGACAGGAGTTTCGGGTGTTAAGAAAAATATAAACACCAAACCGGCTATTATTCCAGGCTCTCCGAGGCGTTTAAGTTTCAGCACGCGCGACGCTGAGGAAGATAAATACTCATTCGGACCTGTGTTATTAAGGGGTGTTTTTTCTTCTCTCGCCCCTCTCGAATGTGTTTCCTTTTGAGGAGCCTTTGGGTAGCTACCAAGAAAGTTTCCTGTATTTGCTGAGTCAATTATCGTCTGCCGAAGGAGCTAACAGCAGCAACCATGTTTGCCCCAAGGAATTCTTCCCCACTTCATATCTACAACAGTGACGAAGTTGCTGCTTATCAGGTTAGTTTTGGGTTATTCTTAAACAAAAAAAAACCGATAAATTCATATTTAAACTATGAATATGATTAAATGCTAGGAAGACTCTTAGTTGTTGAAAATTCAGCACATTTTTTAAAGAGAATACGAAATTTCTTTAAACGCTCTTTTACGTTTATGCACATCTAACGGAAATGAATAAATGATAAAAATTTAAAAAAATACAAAAATTACAAACATTACAAAAATGACAGAAATGACCAAAAGGACTTAAAATAACGAAAATGACAAAAATATTAAAAAAAAAATTAGAAAAACTGAAAAATTTAAAATAAAAAATATAAAAATGCATGACAAAAATGTTCAAAACGCAAAAAAATTTAAAAAAATGACAAAATTGAAAATAAAAAATATAAAAATGTATGACAAAAATGTTCAAAACGAAAAAAATGGTAAAAAATGACAAAAAATGGCAAATAAAATAAACATAAATACCACAAATTGCAAAAAATAACAAAAATGGCAACAGTGCCCGAAATAACAAAAACGAAAAAAAAAAATGACAAAAATGACAAAAATGACAAAATGTCAAAAATGGAAAAACTGGCAAAAACTACAAAAATTTCAAAAAAAGTGACAAAAATGAAAAAAAAACTAAAATTATTTAAATGACAAAAATTATTAAAGGATGAACATAGAAAAATGGAAAAAAATGGCCTTTATAGCAAAATGGACAAAAATGACAAGATGGACAAAATGACAAAAATAAAAAAAATCACAAAAATGGCAAAAATGACCAAAATAAAAAAAAAAAAAAACGACAGAAATTACAAAAATTACAAAAATGACACAAATCACAAAAATGACAACCAAATTTACAAAAAAAACAAACATTACAAAAATGCAAAAATAACAAAAATAAAAAAAATAACTAAAATTACATAAATTACATGACTGACACATATGACATATATGTATGACAAAAATGACAATAATGACAATATGACGAAAATTACGAAAATGGTTGAAATGACACAAATGACAAAAACGACAAAAACGAAAAAAAAATGACAAAAGTGGCAAAAATGACAATAATGACCAAAAAGAAAAAAATGACAAAAAATGACAAAAATGACAAAAATGATAAAAATGGCAAAAATGACAAAAATGACAAAAATGATTTAAATGACTTATATGACTGAAATGACAAAAATGACTTGAATGATTTGAATGACTAAAATGACTAAAATGACTAAAATGACTAAAATGGCTAAATGACAAAAATGACAATAATAACAAAGATGACAAAAGTTACAAAAATGACCAAAATTGAAATAATCATGATGACAAAATGATCAAAATGACAAAAGTTCCCAAAATGACAAAAATCACAAAAATAACAAAATTTCCCAAACATACCAAAATAACAAAAATGGTCAAAATGGCCAAAATGACCAAAATAACAAAAATAACGGAAATTACAAAATTGACTAGAATGTTGAAAATGACAAAAATGAAAACAATGACAAAAATTACAAAAGCAACAAAAAATCAAAAATTACAAAAATTACAAAATTGCAGAATTTTCAAAAATAACAAAAATTACAAAAATGACAATAATGACAAAAATTATAAAAATTACGATAATGACAAAAATGACAAAAAATGACAAAAATGACAAGAACGACAAAAATGACAAAAATTACAAAAATGACAAAAATGTCAACTATGCCAAAAATGTCGAATATTACAAAAATTATATAAATGACATTTTTTTTGACAAAAAATGACAAACATGAAAAAAATGACGAAAATGACAAAAATGACAAAAATGACAAAAATGACAAAAATGACAAAAATGACAAAAATGACAAAAATGACAAAAATGACAAAAATGACAAAAATGACAAAAATGACAAAAATGACAAAAATGACAAAAATGACTAAAATGACTAAAATGACAAAAATTACAAAAATGATAAAATGACAAAAATGACAAAAATGATAAAATGACTTATATGACCAAAATGACCAAAATGACTGAAATGACTAAAATGACTAAAATGACCGAAGTGTCAAAAATGACAAAAATGACAAAAATGACAAAAATGACAAAAATGACAAAAATGACAAAAATGACAAAAATGACAAAAATGACAAAAATGACAAAAATGACAAAAATGACAAAAATGACAAAAATGACAAAAATGACAAAAATGACAAAAATGACAAAAATGACAAAAATGACAAAAATGACAATAATGACAAAAATGACCAAAATGACCAAAATGACTAAAATGACTAAAATGACTAAAATGACTAAACTGGCATAAAGTGACAAAAATGACAAAAATTACAAAATGACAAAAATGACAAAAACGACCAAAATGACCAAAATGACCAAAATGACCAAAATGACAAAAATGAAAAAGATGAAAAAGATGAAAAAGATGACAAAAATGACAAAAATTAACAAAAATAGCCTATATGGCCAAAATGACAAACATAAAAAAAATACAAAAATGACAAAAGTAACAAGAATCACAAAATTGACGAGAATGTCAAAAATGACACAAATGACTACAATGAAGATATTTACTAAAAAAAAAACAACCAAAAATCAAAAATAACAAAAATTACAAAATTACAAAAATTTTGATTACTTACAAAAATTACAAAAAAGACAAAATGACAAAAATCACGAAAATTACAAAATTTTTGAAGTGTTATGAAAATGACTTAAATGACAAAAATTTGAATAATAACAAAAATTACAAAAATAACAAAAAATTACAAACTTGATAAAAATAACAAGAACGACAAAAAGACAAACATTACAAAAATGACAAAAATGACAAATTCACAAAAGGACAACTATGCCAAAAATGACAAAAATGAGAAAAATGAGCAAAATGACAAAAATGTCGAATATTACAAAAATTATGAAATAACAAAAAAAAAAAAAAAAATTACAATAATGACAAAATGACCGATATGATAAAAATATCAAAAAATGACAAAATGAGAAAAATGATAATCATGACAAAAATAGCAAAAATGACAAAAATAACAAAAACTGACAAAAATGACAAAAATGACAAAAATGACAAAAATTGCAAAAATGACTAGATCTTGAAAGTGAAAGGTTATGCAAGGGCAATGAGGGGTTGAGGTACGTTCAGTTTGCAAGATATTGAGTTGAAAATCTTTGGATATCTTAGTCAAATATTAAGTTATGAACTAGTTAGAATAAAAAAGCGATCCGAAAATGTTCGGTTTTTGGATTATTGCCGCCTCAAACTTCATAGTGCAGTGGCCAGTATTATCTTATGTTGGGAAAGAGAATTGGAAACGAGAAACTATTTTTTTTTATTTTCCTACTGCGTGATGACATACACACTAGACTGAGTCGATTTGGGGTCATCTTGGAATTTCTCAAACCCTGGGGTCTAAAAAGCTTCGTATTGGTCCAAAACTCATCCATGATATTTTGCAAAATTTTTAAGTAACGTTTACATGAGTAAATTTGAACTTATAGGTTTGTATGGGAAAATTTAATATTTTGTACTGAAAAATCAACATCTTTTTTGTTTCGTCTGTGGAACCGAGCCAGCTTATGGTTTTTATGCCAATTTATGAAATTCCTAAAGGAAATATTCCGCTGAACAACTTTGTCGAAGGCCGTAACTTCGTATCTTATTAGGTAAAAAAGTTATTAGCTGTTTAACAGAGGTATATCTTTTCGCATTGATTAACAATAAATTAAATTGACATCACTGCTTGAGCCTCGCGAAGTGTTCCATGGAAAGTAGTCACGCAATACCTCGCTAGGAACTTTGCAGGGATGTCAATTAAATTTATTGTTTATCAGTGCGAAAAGACATACCCCTGTTAAACAGCTAATAACTCATTTTACTTATAAGATACGAAGTTACTGTCTTGAACAAAGTTGTTCAGCGGACAATTTCCTTTAGGAATTTTATAAATTGGCATAAAAACCATAAGCTGGCTCGGGTCCACAGACGAAACAAAAGTGATGTTGATTTTTCAGTACAAAATATTCAATTTTCCCATACAAACCTAAAAGTTCAAATTTACTCATGTAAACGTTACTTAAAAATTTGGCAAAAAATCATGGATGAGTTTTAGACCAATACAAAGCTTTTTAGACCCCAGGGTTTGAGAAATTTCAAAATGACCCCAAATCGACTCAGTCTAATACACACGCACAACTGGGCAGCTTGGCCAGGGGAAACAACTCAAATCGAATCATCGCATCTGGCGTTCACGTTTCATGCAAATGACGTTGAAATATTGAGAACTCATGATTGGAGTGAAGCTTGAATTTTGGGTGTAATATAAAACCTTCTAAACACTTAAAATTGCAGGGGAAGGCCATCGGTAATGAACTTCATATTTGTGTCCTTCATAACCCTATAATAATTTTTTTTTCTCAAGCTTAGACACTGGAAAGCTACTCCCAGTAAAGCTACCCCCAAGCTTAGACAGTGGAAAGCAGTAGTTGCCGTAAGCCTAAATTCTACATCAGAACAAAAGACATAACGGGTTCGTCACTTATGAGGTTATCGATGTTGTGACTCTTGAGTTGGATGTCCCGTTAAGTCTTGGGGTTTGTTATGGCAAATTTCCTTATCAAACCTTTTTGCCGAATGTCTCATTTGACCTTATCAACGTCAATCTGAAGTCCTTGGGTTCATCGGCCTAAGATCTCAAACCTCATTTTTCTCGTATTGATTTTGTTGTAAATAAATTGTTTTAACACAGTTGACAATGTTCAAGAGTAAAAATCACTCTGACAAAACGATCAATCCCAGCAACTTTGAGTGCACTCCACCAGCGATCAATGGAGATCTTGCTTACACTACTTAGCACTCGATAGAAGTCGAACCTTTATTGCTTCTCATGGAGGTACTAAGTAAAATCAAATCTATTCACAACAGCGTCTAATCGTCGTCAACGATTGGTTTATTTTTCCAACTCACCTCCGGACGACGGATTTAGAACTCACGTCACGATTTATTAGCGATACCTACCCATAACAAATATCAACAATATCATCGGGGCTGCAGCTTGTGAGGTGGAATTCATTAGGAACAGGCATTCTGTTTGGGATTAGGGTCAAGTGGAGAGTATGCTGTTTGTTATCAGAGGAAAACAATCTGATTTGTGATACCATATGGCGGAACACGTTCCTTCCCTACTTTGAAACATCCAGATGTTTTTTTCCCTCAATTTTTTGTGTCTTTGTGGCGTTTAACGTCCTCTGTAGTTGAAAGATTTGCAAGATATGTTTGATTTTTTTTTTTGTGGAACTAATAGAACTTATACATACATACTTACTGATGAGAGAGTCAGCCGCATTTAGAGAAGGAAAATTATTCATTAAAATCTTTGTATTACAATTAAAAATTTACAGTTCTAACTGGTAGTGTCATATCTTAAGCACGTAAGAAGTTCGAGCCTAAATACTGCACGATGTACTGACTACATTTTGATCATTCCAAAATTATGACTTCTCAAAGCTCCAGATGGTATGTAAATAGTAAATGCGATTTTCCCATAATCGCTCCAGGATCGTAAAATAATAATGAAGAAATGTGAGAAACGTTTACTACTCCAGCTGCTACTGTAACGAAGCAGCAACTCGTCAATAGTTGAATACTATAGTTTACAGCCGACAGCTTTAGGTTATTATAGAGTTATTTTGCTTCATGGGATGACGATGACATTGAGATTCTACCGAGACAGAAGATCTCCACCGTTTAGATGCCAGCAACGGTCTGGTAGCATTTTTTTTCCTCAACCTCTATGATAATTACTCTAATTGATCAATTGCTGCCGGTTGAACTGGGTTCAGAGATTCTTGGGGATCGGTCCATCAAACGCAATTGGCATATGTTTGCAAATAGCTGTAGGCCCAAATATGGTCGACAATGAGCTTGTGTGTAGGCAATTTTGGCGAGACGGAAATCTTAGAAGCCATCAACATTATCCAAGCTAAGTAGAATCATACTTACACGCTTATTCTGAATTGCATCCGTCATTGCCGAGCAAGTGACATCTGTATTTATGGGTCAATTTGAATCTATCCGAGACTATCGATTTTGGATCTATCTTTTGCAACAACTGGTCGCCATCTGAGGGAGCGGTGCAGATCAGTCATCAATCAACTGCCAATCGGTCAAATACGGGGCGCCGCGATTAGTTCGTGAGAAACCAAGCTGATTGCAAAATATGAGATTGGCAACATTTTTGCTTGTAAAGAGTTGACGAGTTGACAGAAGCCTTTTTCGGAACAGACGTTAGAGATCTATGGAACGAATTCTCAACGAACTGACACAATTTCACCAACAACAACCAGCACAGCCGACAACCATAATCGCTTCCAATCGAAATGCGTTCTGTTCAATGTCCTACATAGGATTTTCACTTTCAATGGACCACATCTCAATGGCACTTGCCGTTCAATCGATGGGGTTCAACCAACCGCGATACATAAGCAAAGTTCCATAGTGTTTTGCATACCTACCGAATAAGAGTCAGTCATTGACTATGGGTACTGGGTAGGTTTTCATAAGTAGGTACGTTTACATCTCCGTTAGTGGAGACGATTAGTTTCCCCCCCTTCGGTAAAATGCACCAAATGAGCTCCAGTCGATTAATTACAAGTCGCTGTCGATTTCCACCGAAAGCGAATCGGTTTCGCAGTTCCTTTTCGATATCAGTGGTTCTAAGAAATAGCTTTTTCGTCATTCAGACAACCCCATTAAATTAAGGTTGAAGTCTTAATCCCAAAACGCTTCGTGTAGTATGACATTTTGTTAATTTAAATCATGCAAAGAATGTTAAAGAATCTGACAATCTAACCCTAATTTTTTTTCGAAAGGCCAAATTATGATAAATGGTTTGGTTGAATATTTTTGTGATTTCATCACAAAAATGGCTGAAGTTTTTGAGTGTCTGCTTTTTTTCTGGAACTGTCCCTTTTTCCCGTGTAAGATTGTGGATGCCCTTAGGTATTGGAACAAATCTGGCTGCTAACATAATTGCATAAAAAAATGATAGTAAGAAACTTAAACTTCAAATAGTTTTAGCTCAATCTCATATATTTAGGTTCATCGGAGATGTCTAAGAGAGTCTAAAGCAGCTTCCAAATGTTGGTGGTTATAATGAGCAAGGTTTTTTATTGGTAGGTTGAGTCGATTTAGGATAATTTTTGAATTTCTCCAACTCTGGGGTCAAAATGCTTCGTTTTGGTTTGAAACTCATCCAAAAAATGAAAAATTCCAATGCCTATTAAGTAAATTTTTGTGCCGAAAATGCGTTAACGAAATGGACTGGAATCACAAAATTGACAAAATTGTCAAAATTGACGAAATTTTTGTCCAAAGGGACAAAGGGACAAATTGACATCATGGACAAAAATGACAAAATCCAAAAAAAAATATAAAATTGACAAAATTGATGAAACAGAAAAACTGTACAAATTGACCGTTTTGGTCAATCGACAAAATTGAATATACAAAATAAACAAAATTGAAAAAATTGACAAAATAGACGAAATCGACAAAAATGACAAAAATGACCAAAATGACAAAAATTACAAAATAAAAAAAACTAAAAAAATGACAAAACATATTGACAAAATTGATGAAACCGACAAAATTTTCCAAATTGACAAATTTGAAAAAAAAATTGACAAGCTTGACAAAGATTCTATATTGACAAAATTGAAAATAAATTGATAAGGTCGTCATAAATGACATATTTGACATTGACAAAATTGACAAAATTCACAAAATTGATAAACTTAAAAAATGGAAAAAAAACCAGAAAAAATGACAAAATTGTCAAAATTGTTGAAATCGGATAAATTGACAAAATTGACAAAATCAACAATATTGACCAAATTTACGGAAGTCACAACATTCACAAAATTCAGAAAATTAAAAAATCGAAAAAATTAAAAAAAAAAGACAGAAAGACAAAAATGAGAAAAATGACAAAAATGGGAAGTATGACAAAGTTGACCAAAATTTTAAAATTATCATGATTGACAAATAATGACAAAAGTCACAAAAATGACAAAATGAAAAAAGATAAAAAAAATCACAAAAAATTTTGACAAAATTTATGAAACCGATAAAATTTTCCAAATTGACGATTTTGGACAAATTGACTAAATTTACAAAATTAAAAATAAAATAACAAACTTGACTAAATTGTCTTTATTGACAAAATTAAAAATAAATTGCCAAATTGACATCTAGATTGACAAATTTGACAAAAATGGAAAAATGACAAAATTGAAAGTATTGATATTTCAAATTTGTCAAAACTTTTAAAATCTATAGTTGAACCGTATTTTGTACCCTATGTTGCTGCATCGTATTTTACTTTAGCATTTGTAATTTTGCCCAATTATTTTTTTCAATATATTCGTTTCCTCCACTGCAGAGGTTGAATTATTTTAAACACATGGTTAGGCATTTTTTAATAAATTGTATTCTTTATTTTTATATTTCTTCCATTTCAAAGTTACCATATGATGTGATTCCAAAAAGAGTAACTTGAGTGAGATTATAATGTCATAAAAACGGGACCATACAAGATATTCCAGAATCTAGTCATTCAAAAATCTCCAATATGAAAACAAGGATTATTTCAAAATACTTTTATCCTCTTTATAATCAATTTTGAATCTTGATTTTTTTTAATTCATTTTAGGTTTACTGCGCTTGAAATTCTTTAATCATTATTCAGAATTTGTAAATCTATCATCTATCATCAGACTTCAATCCACTATCAAGTATATTAAATCGTTTTTTTTTTTCTAATGCCAGTACATTATTCGACAATATCCTTGCCGGCTGATTGTTTCCATCATGCTTTGTCTTGTGATAGGATATGGGATATGTTTTTTTTAGTTTCTTTCAGACATATGCGCAATGCGGTTGCGCTGAGAGGAAAAAGCCAGTTATTGGAAAGCTTGTTAATGTCGTTCCGGCATAGAATCTTATACCGATAATTCCACCTCCAGGGAAGTCTATTATTGGAGTAGAGTCTGATTTGTGGGTGCGCTTGTTTTCCAATGTCGTCTTGAAAGATTTAAGGATAATATGTCACATTTATGTGACATGATTTGTTTTATTGACACAAATGAGTTTTTTTTTTATTGCATATATTTTTTCGCACTCGATTGTTAAAATCTAATCTATATAGTAATTCGTTAAAACTTGGTGAATGCAACCTAAATAAAGCGATTTATACCATCTTAAGTAAACCTTTTGAAGGCATTTAAAAAACAGAATAATCTAAAAATAAAGTGCTCGCTTTCAAAGTATAAACAGTACAGAATGACACTTTCAACAATTCAATTGAAGGTTGGGTGTATCGTGGCGGATAAACGATTTAGCGCGCAGATCAATAGCGCAAAGTCACTAATAAACGGGGGGCGTTCGTCGTCGATCGCCTCGTGAATGGAAGATCACATTTTCGATGAGCGTTTGCACTAATAACAATTTAAGTATCGGATTTATCTGCCACACAGTGTTGCGGCCGCTTATGAATGAGCACGTGTGTTTGTGTGTCTGTTTAAAAACAGCGTCAAGCGTAAAGCTAAGCTGTTCATTCGCGGCTCAAGGGATCGACCATTTTTTCGAGGCCGGCGAGAGGGGTCTGTTTACATGTGAATATGATATCATTGCAAAGTAAACAAATACACTTGGCTGTTTGGGTTGGGGCTTTGTACAGAGTCGATTTTAACGTTGTTGTTTTTATTATCGCCTCAACTTTGGAGAGCTTTTGGAAAAATCAATAAATGGCAAGAACGCGCTTTGTGAGACCGATCAGTATTTTTTTCCTCATTTTTAAAGAACCAACACTGCCCGCTCTCCTAATGGAAATTTTATCGCTAGCTAACTCTGGCCGATGACATAATCGGAAGGTTCCCTACATGGCGCTTCAACACCATTATCGAGTAATGTTCACAGAATGTAAAATTAATGAATCTGCTAGAGAACATTTAGATAAAAGAACACCTTCAGGCTTAAATGCATGACTTGCCGCAGGCCTACAATCCTGTTTTGTGTGACATGCTAATTTATTTGAGAAACCTGCCGATATCTTGAAGATATCTATTTAATAATCCAAAAAATGGAGCGGTAGAACACGCTGATGCGATAGAGCAAACGTAAAAAATCTGTTATCTTAATCTTTGAAAGCACTCCTGAGTAATCTTCCATCAGCTGGGAATTCATAAAAACTAAACTACTGATACGAGATGCAGATGGTCGAGAAAAAACTAGAAATAAAACCCCAGGGGGCAATCTGACTAGAGATACCCAGTTTTAATTTGAATACCACGCACCTTGACGCAGACTCGAAGGTGACGACAACTTGTTGAAACTGCTAGTTTTGTTGTTGTTGTTATCGATAGCGACTGGGTTGATTTGACGTTATTAAATAATTCCATGGGACTAAATTTTACTACGCACACGCTGCTGTGACAACAAATTCTCTTACCATTGTCACGAACTTGACACCTGATCGCGCCTACGTTTCGGATTTTAATACTTCAACAAACTTCAACATTTTTTTCTTTCTCTTTTTCATCTAATCAAACACATCGAGTGAAGTTCGGTTCGTCTAGGGGTGACAGTTTCGGCTGATGCGACCTTGCACTCTTGCGGAAGGTAAACAACAAACAATGGGCAATGGGCGTTCCGGAATTGCTTGCTGCCTGGAGTGCAGCCAAAGGAGGTGCGTCGTTTATGGCGGCCATCATGAGTTTGATTGCAACAGCTGGCTGGGCTGGCCTAATGACCCAATGAGACAAGCGTTGTTAGGTAATCTGTAAGGGTTTAATTCAGATTTTGAGTTTTAGGAGTTTGAAACCAAATAAGTAGGAATATGTATTCCGAATATTAGACATTACATGGAAAACTGGCCAGAGAATAAAATAAAAATTACATAAGTAATAAAAATGAAATAGTTCTCAAAAATGACAAGGATTAATAAAATAGCGAAGAGTATATGTTGAAACTTACGGTTTCCTATCGATTTCTCTGGCATCCGGAACAGCAGCAGACGATTTCTGCTGCCACGAGCAAAACCAAAACATTGTTTGTTTTGGTTCCCATTGCTGTGTCCAATTCGCAATCGAGAACAATGGATCAATGATTGCTGATAACAGGTGATGAAGATAAACGCGGTACAAATGTTTACATCATCACACGGTTAAGCGAGACTACTTAAATTGGTTTCGTGGTAACAATACAGAGTTGCCAGATATTCTGGGTAAGAGTATCAAAGCACTCATTGAGAAATGAGTACATTCCCGGTTAGGGAATACGAGAAGTGGAAAGTGACAAATAGCTATCGCTAATGTAATGGATATTATGCATGCAGAAAAAATCCAAAATATGAGCGCTAATAATCATACCAGCTTTGCCTACCAGCGACACGTCGCATACGTCGCGACGTTGAAAATAATAACGACGCACCGCAAGTTTCCTAGGATACCTGGAGCACGCGATTGATGGCCTGAAGAAAATGTACAGTAAATAACATAAACAATGTTCGAGTACTTCATCGAAATCGCCTACTGGACTGAAAAAAGAAAAACAAACCTGCGAATGACAGAAATCTGGCTAGTAAAAAAGCGTCGCTAGTCCTACTGTCGCTATTCAGTTTGGTGCTATACACATAATAGTTGTTTAGAACTTGACGAACAAACCTGAATAAAGATAACTATTCCAAACACTAAGCCTGCTTTGAATTACTCATTTCAACAACATAAAAATAATATTAATGACAAAAATGACGAAAATGACAAACATGATAGAAATGATAAAATCACAAAAATGACAACAAGGACTAAAATGATACAATGACAAAAATAATAAAATGACTTACAAAAATTACAAAAATTACAAAACAACAACAACAAAAATGACTAAAATCACAAAAAAGGCAAAAATGACAAAAATGACAAAAATGACAAAAATGACAAAAATGACAAAAATGACAAAAATGACAAAAATGACAAAAATGACAAAAATGACAAAAATGACAAAAATGACAAAAATGACAAAAATGACAAAAATGACAAAAATGACAAAAATGACAAAAATGACAAAAATGGCAAAAATGACAAAATTGACAAAAATGACAAAATTGACAAATTTGACAAAATAGACATAAATTACAAAAATGACAAAAATGACAAAAATGACAAAAATGACAAAAAATGACAAAAATGACAAAAATGACAAAAATGACAAAAATGACAAAAATGACAAAAATAACAAAAATGACAAAAATGACAAAAATGACAAAAATGACACAAATGACAAAAATGACAAAAATGACAAAAAATGTCAAGAATGACAAAAATGACAAAATTGACAAAAAGACAAAAAAGACAAAAAAGACAAAAAAGACAAAAAAGACAAAAAAGACAAAAAAGACAAAAAAGACAAAAAAGACAAAAAAGACAAAAAAGACAAAAAAGACAAAAAAGACAAAAAGACAAAAAAGACAAAGAAGACAAAAAAGACAAAAAAGACAAAAAAGACAAAAAAGACAAAAAGACAAAAAAGACAAAAAAGACAAAAAAGACAAAAAAGACAAAAAAGACAAAAAAGACAAAAAAGACAAAAAGACAAAAAAGACAAAAAAGACAAAAAAGACAAAAAAGACAAAAAAGACAAAAAAGACAAAAAAGACAAAAAAGACAAAAAAGACAAAAAAGACAAAAAAGACAAAAAAGACAAAAAAGACAAAAAAGACAAAAAAGACAAAAAGACAAAAAAGACAAAAAAGACAAAAAAGACAAAAAAGACAAAAAAGACAAAAAAGACAAAAAAGACAAAAAAGACAAAAAGACAAAAAAGACAAAAAAGACAAAAAAGACAAAAAAGACAAAAAAGACAAAAAAGACAAAAAAGACAAAAAAGACAAAAAAGACAAAAAAGACAAAAAAGACAAAAAAGACAAAAAGACAAAAAAGACAAAAAAGACAAAAAAGACAAAAAAGACAAAAAAGACAAAAAAGACAAAAAAGACAAAAAAGACAAAAAAGACAAAAAAGACAAAAAAGACAAAAAAGACAAAAAAGACAAAAAAGACAAAAAAGACAAAAAGACAAAAAAGACAAAAAAGACAAAAAAGACAAAAAAGACAAAAAAGACAAAAAAGACAAAAAAGACAAAAAAGACAAAAAAGACAAAAAAGACAAAAAAGACAAAAAAGACAAAAAAGACAAAAAAGACAAAAAAGACAAAAAAGACAAAAAAGACAAAAAAGACAAAAAAGACAAAAAAGACAAAAAAGACAAAAAAGACAAAAAAGACAAAAAAGACAAAAAAGACAAAAAAGACAAAAAAGACAAAAAAGACAAAAAAGACAAAAAAGACAAAAAAGACAAAAAAGACAAAAAAGACAAAAAAGACAAAAAAGACAAAAAAGACAAAAAAGACAAAAAAGACAAAAAAGACAAAAAAGACAAAAAAGACAAAAAAGACAAAAAAGACAAAAAAGACAAAAAAGACAAAAAAGACAAAAAAGACAAAAAAGACAAAAAAGACAAAAAAGACAAAAAAGACAAAAAAGACAAAAAAGACAAAAAAGACAAAAAAGACAAAAAAGACAAAAAAGACAAAAAAGACAAAAAAGACAAAAAAGACAAAAAAGACAAAAAAGACAAAAAAGACAAAAAAGACAAAAAAGACAAAAAAGACAAAAAAGACAAAAAAGACAAAAAAGACAAAAAAGACAAAAAAGACAAAAAAGACAAAAAAGACAAAAAAGACAAAAAAGACAAAAAAGACAAAAAAGACAAAAAAGACAAAAAAGACAAAAAAGACAAAAAAGACAAAAAAGACAAAAAAGACAAAAAAGACAAAAAAAAACAAAAAAGACAAAAAAGACAAAATAGACAAAAAAGACAAAAAAGACAAAAAAGACAAAAAAGACAAAAAACACAAAAATGACAAAAATAACTAAAATGACAAAATGACAAAAATAACAAAAATTACAAAGATGACGAAATTGACAAAACTGACAAAAATGACAGCGATGACAAAAATGCCCAAAATGACAAAAATATCAAAATTACTCAAATGACAAAAATGGTAAGTGTGACAAAAATGTCAAAAATGTCAAAAATCATCAAAATTACAAACGTTACAAAAATCACAAAAATTGCAAAAATTAACAAAATAACAAAATGACAAAAATGACAACAATGGCAGAAATGACAAAAAATACAAAAATGATAATAATGATTATAATGAGAATAATACAAAAATGACAATAATGACAAAAATGGCAAAAATGACTGAAATGTTTGTCAATTTCTTCTTCTTCTCTTTCTTCTTCTTCTTCTTCTTCTTTTTTTTCTTCTTCTTCTCCTTCTTCATTTTTTTTTAATTTTGCGTTAAATTATTCTTAAACGACAACTATGAAACAGTAAACACCAAAATTTGTTCACTAATTTCGCATGACAAAACTGTTTCACTGTAAATGACATTCTTTTGGTGTAGCTTTTTGAATCGGTTAAGGTCAGGTTGCTTGAATTTTTGAAATACCTATCCTGAGAACTCAAACATATATCACAGGCCGGAAATCTCAGGTGCTCAGGTTCATCAACCAACCACTCAAAGCGCAATTATCGTATTACAAGTTACACACCCTTTGATTGCCAATTTATCATCACTCTCTTTACTGCAAAGAGCTTACCACCAACCATAATTTGTTCCATAACACTTTCTCCCTTGGTGGCTGCGTTCCCACCCATCGATCAGCACATCTTTTGATTCGAGGTTTGAGTTTGGGCCCAGCAGACACATACGAAGGATCGGATCGAAAACAACTTACATTCATCATCAAAAGTGCAGGCAACCTCCCACCCACCACTCCATTCACAGATCATAACAAATGCTGCAGCCCGGCAGCTCCATTGTAACGAGGCGCTTTTAGCGCTCATTTTCGGTCATTGCATTATAAGTTTCAACGATGATGATGGTGATGTTTTCGTGTCTGTGTGTTTGGGGGTGCGCCAATTCAGTAGCGAAGTTAGCCAAAAGCATGATTTTTCAGCAACATTTTTATGTTTCGTTCCTCCCAATGAATGCCCAATGCATAATGCCATATCGCGCCCGCCCTAATAATAGTATTTATTTTGGCCACTGCTTTACTAGGGTTCAATCAGCAAGCAGCACTGTTCGAACTTTCAACTTTTTCAATGGGATAAGCTATAGGGGAGGGCTGTAGCAGTAAGCCAAAGTTATGCAATTTATGTGCTGAAGGTTTTTTTCTATGAATTCTTCCTACTTTGTGCTACAGAATGTGAACCGAAAGTTTGCGGCTCTTTGTGGCCGCTGATTGGGGGTCTTTTGGAGACCAAACGAAGTTATGTTTGCATCCAGGGGCTTATAATTTTGGCATAACTACCTAGAAGGGGAGGGATTGACCCTTCTGTTGCTAGTGATAAGTTTAGTTAAAATTATGGGAATTCAACTCAATGTTAAAACCCACTTATTAATTAAAAAAATAATGAAGATCTTTTTCTAAAGGATGGCATTTAGCTAAAAAACAAAAATTAATTTTGGCAGTTATTCCTGCAATCTGACGGATAAATTATCGCAATTCGGCCCCGAAAGGGTTTAATAATTTTTCATACAGTTCAGTTCAGAAGGACATACGGCAAAAGTCAGCCCCGATTTTAGTTTGGCATTCAACCAAATCGCGTCCTACTTGAGTTTGACTTGAGAAACAGTTGCCATTCAAAAAACCAGCTATGCAAAGCTACATGAACTCTCCCAACCTTGAGGTTGAATTTTTTTTCGTCGGTCCCCATTTTCGGTTTCAATCGTGATATATCAACGAGCCAAATTATTGATTTGAAGCGTGCGAAAGCTTAACTATTTTTACCGATCTGTGTTGAAATTCACCGTTATATTAATGTATACTTTTTTCGTTTTTTATTTGCAGGTAAGCATCGAAACGTGACAGCTTTAAAAACTAGTGCTGGAAAAGGTAAAAAGTCTTAAACAAAGCTCGAATGCAGGACAAATGAAAGGTGGTTTTGCACTTTGATGTGCAATGTGTACTGTACCCAATGTTGCCCCAGCTAAGACTTTCTTTGAACTCGTTCGTCATATCCGTCCAAAAGGAAGAGAATGATACGGCGAATGAACGAGCGACATCCACCAAGAAGTGTCAGCCAGTCATAAATGGGGTTTTGCAGCGAAATTAACCGAATAAACGATGCGGCACAACCTTGACATCGCCGGCCGGGTGGAAGTTTCACACACTTCACTCAAAGGGATAAGCAAGAAGGCTTTCCTTCTATTTTTAAGATGAAATTATAGAGATACTAGCTGACCCGGTAAACTTCGTTTTACCCGTTGCTTAATAAATCGTTGGAAAATGTTTGGAGTTCTTTAACTTCTTCGTGCTCGTGAATCAGTTTTCATGAAAATCGACTTCAAGTTGTTCGAGTTTTGTCCCGTTTCTAGTTGATATTTTTAGGAGCCCCCCTTCCATAAAAAGTGAGATTCTTGAAACAATTATACAAACCATCTCTGGACCGAAAAACCCTCGGATACCAAATTTCACTTCATTCCGACAGACCGTTTATACGTGATGGTGTTACAAAGAAAACGCCTCCATTTTTATATATGAGATGAAGAGATAATTTTGTATGGGGACCCCCCTTTCATAAAAAGTGAGATTCTTGAAACTATTATACAAACCATCTCCGACGCGAAAAACCCTCGGATACCAAATTTCACTTCATTCCGACTGACCGTTTATACGTGATGGTGTTTCAAAGAAAACGCCTCCATTTTTATATATAAGAAGATGAAGATATAATTTTGTATGGGAGCCCCCCTTCTATAAATAGTGAGATTCTTGAAACTATTATACAAACCATCTCTGGCCCCAAAAACCCTCGGATACCAAGTTTCACTTCATTCCGACCGCCCGTTCATACGTGATGTTATCACAAAGATAGCGCCTCCATTTTTATATATAAGAAGAAATGAAGAGATAATTTTGTATGGGGACCCCCCTTTCATAAAAAGTGAGATTCTTGAAACTATTATACAAACCATCTCCGACGCGAAAAACCCTCGGATACCAAATTTCACTTCATTCCGACTGACCGTTTATACGTGATGGTGTTACAAAGAAAACGCCTCCATTTTTATATATAAGAAGAAATGAAGAGATAATTTTGTATGGGGACCCCCCTTTCATAAAAAGTGAGATTCTTGAAACTATTATACAAACCATCTCCGACGCGAAAAACCCTCGGATACCAAATTTCACTTCATTCCGACTGACCGTTTATACGTGATGGTGTTACAAAGAAAACGCCTCCATTTTTATATATAAGAAGATGAAGATATAATTTTGTATGGGGACCCCCCTTTCATAAAAAGTGAGATTCTTGAAACTATTATACAAACCATCTCTGGCCCCAAAAACCCTCGGATACCAAGTTTCACTTCATTCCGACCGCCCGTTCATACGTGATGTTATCACAAAGATAGCGCCTCCATTTTTATATATAAGATTTTTGAGCTCATCATGTCCCATGCTTCGGAGCAAAGGGGGAAGTTTCGGATGCTTCTTTTTGAAATTTGAAATTTTGAGTGACATTGACACTAACAACTAAAAAAAATTAATAACAGTGATTTTCTGCTTGAAACATGGAGAAATATGAAAACCCCTAAATAATTCAACACAATTTTGGCTTCAGGAAACAGAAAAGGTTTATCAGAATAAGCCTTGATTTGAAAAAAGGATGGTGAATAGTATTCATTATAGATTGCGCACGTGGAACCCAAAGATTAAAGTCGAAAAACTTCTGCACACAAAAATTTGCACATGTGAACATTACATTTTAAGCAGTTTGCTGAAAATTTTCATCTATGCATTCAATAGTTGTTCACAAGTTCACAGTCCTTATATTAAAAACCATTTCTATAACTTAAGTAAACGCATAGTACGAACTGATTTGCCCTGTTAAGCATAAGCGAACAAACTCTGGTATAACCAAGCTGCTGATAGCTTAGCGTTGTTCACACTTGCTTGAAGTAAAAATTGAAAAAAATCAATGAATACCTAAAGGATCATTTAATTATTGAAATTAGCTAAATATATAATATGAAACGCGGTTATCTTTCCGGAAAAACCAACCAAACTTATCAAAAGAAAATTCTTTATCGTAACGGTTGAAATCCCAGGAAAATTTAACTATTTTCTTCTCCAAGCACAACCGAAAAGTAAATTAAAGTGAATAACCTTCAAACGGCTTTTTTTCTCTTGCTGGATTTTACGAACCTACTCAAATAAAAAAAAATCTAATCGACACAATCAAGAAATGCAAACAATGCCAAGAGTCAGCCAGTAGTGATGGTAACTTGGTTCCATCCAAAGCGCGTCAGACTAACAGTTAATTCGAGTATCAGTTATACCCTTCCTGCCACTGTCTTTACATAATCGTATATCTACTTGATTTCCTCACGTTTCTTGCGAAAGAAATCGGGAAGAGGGCTCGCAAAAGGTGAAGGAACTTTTCGGCAGTTTTGTCTTGCGGGTGACTTAATCCGTTCCCGGCGGAACGTGCTGTGATCCCGTTTTGGAAATGACAATTGGAAAAGTTAATATTTTTATCAAAAATATCTTCAAATGTTTATTTTTCTCTTTATTTGAAATAAAAATATATCTCAAATGAAGCATCCGAAAATATTGGGACAAATGGCAGGCTGTCGTGTCGTACTATATATTGTTGAAGATATTTTCATTCAATTCGGCCGGAACAAATTTCAAATCCTTCTTTTGTCACTCAGAGTTGAAACATTGTGAGGGGGGATAATGAAAAAATTATACGAAAAACAAATAAATTGGAATAAATTGCACAAAAGCTTGAATGAAACAAAATTGCATACTATATCATAGCACAAAACCTTTAAATCAAGTAATTTTTTTAGCGAAAAATCAAGAATACAAAAGATGAAATAACTCCCATCTTCCATTTTTTTTTTGTACTTGTAATCTTTCGGATATTTGATTTATTTTTCAAAAGGATGATTAAAGTTCTGCATCAATCATAAAAAAAGTAGAACAAACTAGCTCCCCTTGAATATTTTCTTCAGTTTTATCTTTTTTTTTCAACTATACCCTCTGTCTATGATGAGTGTGTACGTTTGCAATTAGCATAAATTTACGGTTCTCTTTGCCTGAATTGACCATGAAGAACTTGCACTGTTTTTCTTCTACTAAGTCAGCTGCAGTTTGTAGTCTGTTATGTCTGAAAAAGATCAAACATGGAAAAAATAATATCCAGGAAAAACTTTGAAAATCTTGCCTTATTTTTTTTAAGCTAAAAATGTTCAACGTCAGAAAATTTGCGTTGGTCTGTAAATGAAAGAAATGTAAAAAAACTGAAATGGCTTTACTAAGAATTCCCATGGATTCAGCCGATCTGTTGGATAAGTTAATCTATGACTGTGCAAAAATCCCAAATTTTTATTTCTAGTTCAAAAATTCTGATTATGTAATTCAAAACGAAAATCATGCAGTTTTTTTACGCGACTCGATAAAGTCGAAGACAGTTTTTTCACCACCCTTCTTCAAGAAGGAAAATCTGCTTCAGCGTTGTTGGAAAAATCTTTCCCACATATTTTTTCCGCTTGGTACGTGATCAACATATTCTCATGATGTGCCTCACAGTTGCCTCACAGTTGATGATGCCCAGGCAGAAGGAGTAGCTGCTAAGTGGCTGGTTTGACATTGAAAAACGTAGTCTTGCGGTTAGAATTTGCATATCCAGCTGGGATTTCGTTTTCGCCACACTTGTTTGTGTGTGAATCTTCGTGATAGCAGCACATATATACATTTATTTTTTCTATGGATAACCGGAAGCGTATACTTTTTCGTTTTTTTGCACATTGAATATTCAACTCTGATTTAACATCACAAAATTTAAATTTAAGACTTCCCAAAAGTATTTTTAACCTAATATTCCGTACGCTTAATTTGTATTTTCTTAAATTTCATAAATTCAATCAACATTGTCCTTAGTTAATTTTTCCGTTCCACTTAGTTTCGATTCAATTTTCTTCGTCGCTTTTCAATTAGCTTCAGATTATCCCTTATTCGCAAACCTCACATGACTCATGACTTCCAAAAGACCTAAAAATATACTTCATGCTATTTTTCCAACACAATACCTCAATCTATATGTATGTAGGTCTATTTTTCACTTTGCGGCTCTCAAACAACCATTTCAATCCAAACGATTTTCGCTTAGCCAAATTGTATGGCTCCGAAAAACAAACGCCAAGATAAATAAAATGTATGAATGAATGACTGAATGAACAAACGAAAGAAAAGGGGGGCTTTTTCAGTAGTCCAACACACTTTCAATGAGGAGGTCGGCCATTTCCACTTTTCGCTGGCAAATTGTGTACAACATTGCTACTAACATATGTTTCACGGATCACGCGAATCGGTTGTAGGTTAGTTGTATTAAAATTTTAAACAAAAATACCCGAGTTATCTTTCCGAATGGCGATCCTGCCACACATATGGATGAAGTCATTTGCCGGAATGACCTTATTTGGGTCGGAATTTTTGACCAATTTGTCCGGTATTAATTTGATGAAAATTAAAAATAGGCACCGCTAAAATCGCATGCCGGCCGGAAGGCGCATTTCTCCAAAAAGGGGTACCAACAAGAAATCTCGAATGGGAATCCGCGATCCGTAGAAGCGTTAGTTGTTGTTATTGCTGGGGTGGCTGAGAGTCGTGGGTAAAAATGTAAACTCACGTAACCGTGAAAAGCCATAAATTTGTATGTGAGAAAGTTTAATAAATGCCAAGGTCTCCTCAAGCTCCTCGGCATGGTTGGCCCGTTTTCTCCGTTTGCCTTTATCGAGGTGCTGCCCCCGAAAAGCTCCAAACAGAACCGCGGCCGATGAAAAGTTCACTAAACGAAGCTGTCATCGGAGGGAGGCAGCAGTGAGACTGAAATGGGGGAGGAAAAAGTCGTTGAGTTAATGGTTTCTCCTGGTTAATTTCTTGAGAAAAATTGCGGGAAATACGGCTTTCAAGGGTTTGTCGAAGACAATTCAGATAACGTGATGAAAAGAATTTTGCAAAATTTCTACAGAATCCTTGATCGTTGATCGGGCAATCGAGTTTTATTGGCAAATAAATGTTTTCAAAATGATTTAACTTAAAAGTGTCCAAACAAAATGAAAAAAAAATTATTGATCAATAGAGATTGTCGATACGTTGAAAAACTGTATAGTCTGATTTCAGTTTGTTTGTGACACATGTAAGTGTATAGGAACTTTATTGGCAGCAGATTAAAAAGCCATAAGCTTTATCAGAAGCGCTAGGAAAGCATTCAAAAGTCCGTTTCATGTCAACTTCTGGATGCCACATAAAAATGTGACAAATCTCTACGGTTTCGAAGATTGCAAGTTTCCTAAATTTTTTTTCTCTCTTCAAAAATTCTAGCAAAATTTGAAAAAATGAAAAAAAAAAAATTACAGATGAGTGTATCGAGCTGGAGGAGACAAATAAATCTCGAATTTTCAAAAATATAATGTATTCTTAAGCTAAGTAAGCTTATTCTTCGCATAACTGCTTCGTAGAATACTCATAGACCTACTCAATCATAAAAAGTTGGTCCAAATTTCGATATTTTGAGTTATTTCTTGAGGATTGAAGTTCTGTCCAACTTTTGTAACACATGTCGTACTTTTTAGGTCCTTGCTCCTACCATCCTACTGTTGTCCCGAAGTGTCCTACTTTTCCAACATTTAGTTTCTCGTTTTAATCTATTTAAAAACATATTGATTGATTGATTGATTGATTGATTGATTGATTGATTGATTGATTGATTGATTGATCAATAATAAGGCTGTGATAGTTTTTTTTCCAACATTTTTTCAGCAAAAACTACTGAAGCACATCATCTCATTTCTCCTAACTTTCTTCTAAAATACACTATTCATAGCTTTTGATTATTAATTTAGAACCAAAATAGCTATACCTTTTTTCAATCATCGAAAAAAAATCGTATTTTTTGCAGTTTAAGAATTATTGACATTTGAAAAGGGTCAAACTTTTCAGGCCAATTTTTATGAAAATTGTTAGCTCTAAAATAACATTTCCTACAGAAATGTGGTCTTCTGGAAAGTTTTGAAGTATTGAATTTTTAGAAGAAAATATTGACAAAAAATATTTTCAAATACTAAACTGAGAAAAATGCATTTCAAAAACTTTAACTCAATTTCCCAAAATCCGCTATCTCAGAATTTAATGAAATTTTTTTCTAAGTTGGGTAGTAATTAGTCCCATAAATCGTCCATACATTGAAACTTGTGCATATTTAAGAGAAAAAAGTTATAAGTTGAAAATCTGCACTGAAAAAATTAATCAAGGTACACCGGGGTAAGTGGGGACGATGGCTATTAAAACAATACTGTGAACTATTTTTTCAAACTTTTAATGCAGAATGTTAAATTTACTAGTAATCTATCCAATAACTGTAAAAGAGATACGGTTCCGACAATTGCGGATGTTTACGGTGACTTTTTGCAAATTTTCTATTTTCAACTACGATGTGGAGTTGATGTGCATATTTTTCAATCGCAAATTTCTCGTAAACTAACTGTCTTTTGACAAAAAACTCTACACTGAAACAATCCTTACATTTAAAACAACCAATTAGGAAAAGAAACGACGGTTAAAAATTGAGAAAAAAGGGTTTATTTGCAAAAATCTAAAATTTTGTCTCCAAACCCTACCTAGGATAAGTGGGGACGGCTTTATACATACTTGATGTTTACACATTTTTTTCAATTTTCTCTCCTTCATTCAATACAATTTAGCTTTATTTAGCATTCATATCATGAAAAGTTTGGAAAAGTACTTGTTTTTTCTAAAATAAGTATTTAATTTCGATAATATCGGATTACACCCAATAATCATTGAAAGATGCCTTTTTAATAGTACACTATGAACTTTTTTTAAAATTTTGGACGGTTCGAGCAATAAAGTAACGTATTCAACCAAAAAAACACAAATTTGTTGAAAATTTCCTGAGCAATCAAAGGGAAAATCTACCGTCCCCACTTAGTCCATAAAGCGGGGTAAGTGAAGACAGCAGCAGTCTATAACAATTTACGTGATAACTTTTTTCGCTTTGCGTCAATCAAGCTCATCTCTTCAGCATTTGTGAACAACATGTTCTGCATCACATTGAACGCGATTTTATCAAAATTGACCAACTGCTGATTTTTTAATGATTTTTTAAAATTGAACTATACGAAAAACCGTCCCCACTTACCCCGGTGTACCTCACATGATTTTCAAAAAAAAAAAATCATTAAAAACGTTTTTGTTTGTAAAACTTTTTTCCCTTAAATATACACAAGTCGCATTGTATGGACGACTTGTGGGCCTTTTTATTACCCGGTTTAGAAAAAAAAATTCATCGAATTCTGAATATTTTTGGGAAATTGAGTTTTAGTTTTTCAAATGCATTTTTTCTCAGTGTAGGATCCCAAAATAAAAATAAATATAATATATTTTTTTTTACAAATTTTATCATTTTTCCAAAATTCTCTCATGAACCACATTTGTGTAGGAATTGTAAATATCGAGCTAAAAATGTTTATAAAATGTTTGCCTGAAAAATTTGGCCCTTTTCAAATGTTAGTCTACATAATTTTCGGGAAAACTAAGTATGCCAAGTTGTTTACTGGGTATGATCTTTATGCCCACAAAGTTTCTTTGAATTCTGAGAGATTCATGCCAACTTCGTGTCGATTTGACGTGAAATCCGTCAGATGGAGAATTGTGGATTGAGGCTGAAGAGAGAAAATTAAGATCTGAGGTTTATAGATTGTGAATTGAAAGTTGGGTATTGAAAGTTGAGCATTTGTGATTGCGGAGTGAGAAGTAAGGATTGATGAGTGAGGGATAAGTAAAGAGGAGTGAGGACTGAGGACTGAAAGATGAGAAGTTTGAAGTGAGGAGTTTGAAGTGAGAAGCGATTAGTGAGTGAATGATGTTTGTGGTCTGAAGAGTAAAGAGCGAAAGATGACTTCCTCCCTTGTGTTCCAGTTGTCTTTGCGTCCAATACTGCACAGTGGGCCCGGCCGTGTCAAAATGAGTAGCAAATGTATTTTTGCTACTCACCGGGATGCTGACAAGATCTGGCTGTGTATGTATCATAAGCATAAACATAAGCATAAGCATAAGCAAGCAAGAGTACAGAGCGAAAGATGAGGAGTTAGGAATACAAAATGAAAAGTGAAACGTGTAAGTGAAAAGTGAGCAGTGTCCCTGAAAATTATCACACTTTGTGAGAAGTGAGGAGTTGGAGGTGAGTAAGAGAGCTGAGAAATGAGCACTGAAAACCAATGATTAAAAAGAATTAAAGATATCGAATTTTAGAAAATGCTAAACCATTTTTTTCAAAAAATTTGACAAAAATCAAATTACCTTTTAACAACATTCTCAGCGCAGTTCAATATTTGGCATTCAAACAGTGCGCTTCATCAGTAAAATATGATAATGCAAGCAGTTTTACCAGCGCTATATCTTGCTAAAAAAAATCACATGAATTTCGACAAAACGAATAAATTCACACCAATGCAGCACGGGGATTTTCCTCACTGTCGGTTTTTATTGCAGTTTTATCGTTGCAGCAGCCAGCCAGCCAGCCAGTGGTCAATACAGCGATACCTGACTGACGTGACGACTATCTGTGCAAAGGTGACTTATTCCAAATTCGACATTTGTGTAGTATTTTTGTTTTCGGTTTTTTTTATTTTGCTGAAGCTAATTTGAAGCTGTTTGCCATCAGCAGCCCGCAACAAACCAAAGTCGTGTGGCATTCGCTGATACGAGGTTGAATTTTACGAGCCGCTGAATATGTTATCATAATTTAACCATTTAGGCAAGCAACCACCCTCGAACTGGTTGTTTTCTGTCTGGGGATGCTGAATTGGGAAAATAATTTCTTTCTCAAGGTTACACACTTCGCCTAAGTGGTGGAAACTTTGTTATTGAGTGCACTCTATCTCGTGCATCTTAAATGTAATTACTTATTAATGGTGCCCGACAATCGTAATGAAACACTTTAATTAAATGCTTCCAAGCGGTACTAAATATAGGCATCTCTATAGGCAACCGACTTCAGATTGCGGCGCACTCGGCCGGGAGCTTTGTGAACTTTGTGGGCTGTCAAATACCTTAAATAGTTTGCCTCCCAACAATATACCGATCGGAGAACGGCAGCAGCAAAATCTGAACTTTGTATGCAAAAAGGCGGTCGGGAGCACGGAACTGAAACATTCTTTGTTGTACGCGTACATATATTAATCTCGACCGCCCACCCTCCCGAAAAAGTGCGGGGCCTTTTGTCGGGAGAACCTTCCGGATCCAAATTCTTCGACAACCACGCGAATTTACCTTAGCTAACACACATACTTTGCTCGTTCGACATTTTATTGGAATTTTACCTTACGGGCCCCCGGTTTCACCTGTTGAGCTTAAACCAGGAACATCATTGTCAAAAGACACCGATGTCGGAGCATCGTTGAATGGAAATTGACTCTAATTGAATTGCCGTTTTCAAAGTCATAGACTTCCGTCAGTTCTATTCCTCCATGGGCAGGCCTAGGCAGCTACTATACTGAGACTGACAGCAGAGATGATCCAACACCATCGACTTGAATGGGGTACCAATTGATTCGCGATGATCCGATTGTAAAAAGAGCCAATGGCGGTGGTCCTACAGATTTGTGAAAGATAACCAACCACCTCTTCGATGTTCACACGATAACCAATCGAATTTGCATGAACTATTGGGGTTCCGCTTTACCGTTTGGTTCATCAGTAGCAGCATCTACTATCTACTCATAGTAGAGTAGGTATTTCTGCGCCATAGATTCATAGAATGGGATCACCCACCGTCTGAAATGATGGTCCAATATAGCTGTACCTTACCATGCCTAGCACAGAGAGCAATCAGCTCCCAGAAAGAGCCACTTCCGAGATAGGGCAGGGTACTCCAGATTTGCATTTGTACGATTTCGATTCCCCACCTACTCCACAAAATGTTCCAATAGATCCGCGATTAGAGTAGAGTAGTGGTGTGGTCCACGACTTTTATTTTTTTACTGTCGTGGCTACCCATTCGCTTCGGGATAATTCTATATGGGTGCTCAGCTCAATCCACCAAGAAAGGTGTTTTTATATTTATTTGCTGATGCAATATAACCACCATTCATCCAATGGCTACGACAATCCCAGATACCCCAAACCAGAATCAGCATCAACAGCAAGCAACGGTTCTTATTATTGCCCCGCAGACATATTCGCGGGTACCAGATAGGAATCAATTATTGGTGCTTTAAAAACCAATAAATAACGCCAAACGACTAGGAACCCACCAAGTCAATAATACACATATCGATGATGGGGGCAGGTGGTGCTATAATAAGCCCGGAATTTTCGGCGTGGGGGTTGAGTAATCACTGGATCGTTTTTCTGCAAGCTAGAGCAAACAAAGAATGTTTGAATTGAGGTGCGGAGCTGCGAAAAAAAGGAAACGGTAATATAAAAAAAACATGTTGGAACTAAAGGGTTTTTCAATCGAACGTTTGTGTGTGATTCAGGATTTAAATTCAACTGAAGAATTCAAAATCTAAATTCAGATTGAGAACTCAGATCAGAATTTTAATCCAATTTGAAAAAAAAATTGCTAAAAATATTGAACATGTTTTAAAGAAATGTTCAAATTCAAACCGTTTATGGTTGTTTGCTTACAGTATCTATTCATGTTGGCGTGAAATTTCACCCAGTTTAATATTTCAAACGTTTGTACATCAAGGTTCTCTAGACACAGACATATTCAATTAGTGTGGGGGGGGGTGGGAATGGGATGGGAAAGTCCCATTATGCAAATATTGCACAAAATTGTAAGGAAACAGATAAAATGAAAAGATATGAGCTTAAAACAACTGAAGTTTGAAAAAAACCAAACACAAAATTTTATTTGGTCATACATAAGCCAAATTTAAGCCAGTTCATTTCTAATTCTGTTTGTATATTTTTTATTGGTTTACTGATTTTTATTGCTATAGCTTCATATGCCTTATGTCTTATGACTTAAAGGGTAATACGGTCAAAATTTGGTCAATATCAACTTGACGCATTTCTTTCAATTTTGCATTTAAAAAACCTGAACACCCCTCATTTTGAAGGTGTGTGTGCTCCTAATTTGATTTTGGAATTCACTCTTCAGTTGTCAAAATGCCGTCCAAGGAAAAAGAGCAGCGTATCAGAAGAGCAGCTCGCGCATCGCGAAAATCCGAGCTACTCGCACGCAAAGCTGGCAAAATCGCTAAAAGTTGCCAAATCAACCGTTACAAATGTAATTAAAGTGTTTGGGGAACGTTTGTCGACAGCCAGGAAGTCTGGATCGAGGGGAAATCGAAAACCGGAAGCCGCTGAGACGACAAAGAGAGTTGCCGGTAGTTTCAAGCGAAACCCTAACCTCTCTCTCCGAGATGCCGCAAATAAGCTGGGTGTATCGTTTACAACCGTGCATCGAGCCAAAAAACGAGCCGGACTATCGACTTACAAGAAGGTAGTGACTCCAAATCGCGATGATAAACAAAATACGACGGCTAAAACGCGATCCCGGAGGCTGTACACGACGATGCTGACGAAGTTTGACTGCGTGGTAATGGACGACGAAACCTACGTCAAAGCCGACTACAAGCAGCTTCCGGGACAGGAGTTTTATACGGTAAAAGGAAGGGGAAAGGTAGCAAATATTTTCAAGCACTTGAAACTGTCAAAGTTCGCGAAGAAATATCTGGTTTGGCAAGCCATCTGTACCTGCGGCTTGAAAAGCAGCATTTTCATAGCTTCCGGGACTGTCAACCAAGAAATTTACGTAAAAGAGTGTTTGAATAAACGTCTGCTGCCTTTCCTGAAAAAAAAAACACGGTTGTTCCGTACTGTTTTGGCCGGATTTGGCATCTTGCCATTACGGTAAAAAGACCATGGAGTGGTACGCCGCCAACAACGTGCAGGTGGTTCCCAAGAACAAGAACCCTCCCAACACGCCAGATTGCGCCACGCCCAATTGAGAAATACTGGGCTAATGTCAAGCGGAACCTAAAGAAGACCAAAAAAAACTACTAAGGACAAGCAAGGCAAACTGGCTTTCTGCGGCGAAAAAGGTTGACAAGGTGGCTGTACAAAATCTGATGCCAGGGGTTAAGCGTAAGGCCCGGCAATTCGGATTTGGAAAAGCGGAAGCCTAACTGAATATTTCTCCTGAATTTTATACTAATTAAACTTGAAAAAGAAATTTAATTTGATTTTTTAAATAAACGATTTTTTAAATTTACACGCGTTTTCCCTTGACCAAATTTTGACCGTATCACCCTTTATGTCTCATGTTTGATGTCATGCCTTATACCTTATGTCTTATGTCTGATGTCTGATGTCTGATGTCTGATGTCTGAAATCTCAAGTCTGATGTCTGATGTCTGATGTCTGATGTTTGGTTCAGTAGTTTTGAAGATACAGCCAAAATAGTAATCCGGGTCTATATGACTCTAACCGACCAATTGTCCTTTTTACCGTAAAGGAAGGGTAAATACAATGCCAAATTTGAGGAAGTTCTCTTCTAAATCTGTTTTGTATATTTTTTTTATAAGTTTACAGTTAGTCATTAGTTTTAAATCATTCAAAGATATTATTTTTTTAATCATACTGGTATATTTGCCAAGATGTAATCTTGAGGAAAAATGTTCCTTATGGGCAAATTTTTCTATGATTTCAAGGTAAAATGGAAATGAAAATAATTTAAAGAAAAAATACAACGTAAGACGTAATTTTCTCAGATGAGAGACAGTCAATAACTGTATCTATCATATGAACGAGGTTACCAAAATCACATAAAAATCTATATTTCAAGCGAATTTTCGTCACAGAATCTGTGTCACAGATCACAGAACTTTAGAAATTTTCAAGGATTGCACAGATTTTCAAAATTAAATTGAAGTTTAATAAATATTTAAGATTTGTAACTAAGCTTAGTTTAGCTTGATTAACTACTCAGATCTTCCTTAAATTGTAAAACCCGAACTGCATAGTTATAGAAAATGTATACATTACTTGTTCCGAAATCTAATTATTATAACAATCACTTGTTCGCTGGTGTGGCTCAGTAGAACAAGTTCCACATTGCCAATGGTTGCTACTCCGTGATTTACCGAGCCCATAAATTTTGTTCAGAGGTCAAATGAATGGTTCTAGGGATTAGCAGCTCATTCATACTGCACAAAACTGATACTCTCTCTTTGAACGTCAATAACGGCGCCGGCAACGTCCTAGAAGGCACTAGAAATTGAAAAAGAGAAAATGTGATGAAAGATCTATTTTGTGCTTAAGAACCGAGGTCACCACTGTATTCGATCTAGCAAAATTATTTTGGTTGGAGGTGGAGTGAAAGGGAAGGTGGAGTGGAAGACACTTTTGACACTTTCTTAAAAGCTTACAGTTGATATAAAGACAAGTTTGTACGATGTGTTTAATGGAGAAAAAATGGAATGGAAAATATTGCAAATAAATTTCAAAACAACTTTTATAAAATTTGGATTCGAAGAGCAAATAGTTCAAGTTTTCCATTTTATTGGTCGAAAATGAAAAAAAAACAAATATTTTAACTTCTACGCCATTCAACTCAAAACATATCGAACAAGGGCTACATGTTTTTGGAGATCTTTCGATTAAATGCTATAGAAAGATTTTTCTACTATAATCAACTTTCGCGTTCACTAGCACATAATACATTTCTTAGTTCTTAGTTTGAGTTCTTTTCTTAGTTTGACATAGTCATTCTAGGATTGGGACGATTTGGTATAAAGATCAACAGAAAAATGTAAAACCGAATGGTTATTTTTTCAAGTGTCACAAAATCAAATTTCATTTCACACGGTAATAAAAAACATAAAATTTTTAAATTATCAACCCTAGAAAGAAATTTTTTAATGAGTTGAAGTTTGATGGCTTGGCGATTTTCCACGAAAAACTCTTTTTTTTACACAAAAATCGTTAAATTATTGCGGACTCAACTTTGCATTAACGCTTTGCAACACCAGAAAGTGACGTTTCAACCGAAGAGTGCTGGCGTTTTTTATTTTTTCTTGGCTGTGTAAAGCATAAAAAGCTGTAGGTATTTGACAGCATTGTGCGTAAGTTCAATGTCTACACGATAGCATTTTTATTTTTATGTTGGATATAAATAATTTTTCGCATAGAAAAAAACATTTTTTCAGGAAAATGCACGGAATTATGTGCTGCACGGAATTACCCGCAGTCACGGTAATTATAATTTCATTTGAAAAATCAAATAAAACTTTTATAACTGATTGTACCGAGACAAGAAATAGTATTCTACAAACTTAGTTATTGATTGTAGGGTGTTTAAATGTTCAAGATGTTTTATTTACAATAAGAAATCAATCTTTAACATAAATTTGATCAGAACAATCTGAAGTATTGTATCCCATATGCGTTAGTCATTCTTTAAATGCGACTATCGCATTGGGAGGGGGGAAACTTGGCTTGGAATATTGAATTTCCAAGCCAAGTTTTCTTCAGGGAGGATTCACTAATTGTGCTTATTGCTATTATTGCGCATGCATGAGTTGATTTCTCCTAAATTTTGTAAACACCCGCTTCAAGGTGGTTCTGTGCCTGTGGGCCCCAAAGTGGGGGTAGGAGGGTGTATAATAATCCTACCTTAAACAGAACGTTGTTAAGGTCTGCACTATAGTCAGGCACTGGTGCAAAGGGCCGTATTTTTCCTGGCAACTCGTGGGATTCAGATTATACACACGATTTTAAAATTTTCATCCTGTATGGGATACCCCGCTTCATGCGTTGATATGAAGGTGCAGTGGTTCTTGTGTGTGATGGAAATATGCGTGGATTTTTTTGATAGAAATGCTTTCTACTAAGGTTGCACAGATTAATCTGCAGCACAAAAGAACCGCTACACTGAACTTTAATCCTTAATCCTCGTTTAATCCTTAATGGAACTGCATCAATCGCCTTGGTCCAAGAGCCCTATTTCCGAAATGGAACTTTTTACTTAGGGAATTTGCTCAAACCAAACTTTACTGTGTTCAGTGTAATTGGAATGACTAATGCCCGAATAATGCCTCGTGCATGTATATTGATAAACAATTCTTTAAATGCAACACTTATACCCAATCTAACAACAAGAGATATTTGCGTCGTTCAAGTTTCGCTGCCTGATAGAAAATACGTCTTCTGTTTAGCATACTCACCATATGAACAATCATCCTCTACAGATGAGTTAAAAAATGTCATTTCATTCTGTGAATCACAAAATATACCTCTTGTAATAGGCTGTGATGCCAATGCTCATTATTTTGTATGGGGTAGCTCAACATAAATCTGAGAGGATCAAATTTAATGGAATATTTAAGCAGCACTGATTTAGAAATTCTAAATGTAGGAAATAAACCAACTTTTGTTAGGTGAGACAGAGAAGAGGTGATTGACATCACACTTTGTTCTAGAACAATTTCTCAAGAAATTTCAAATTGGCATGTGCCTAACGAAGAATCGATTTCTGACCACAGGTTTATCTATTTTGAACACTCAGGTGAATTTTTAGAAACAATTACATTCAGAAACTAATTGGGACCTGTATTTAGAGCATCTTGCTACTGAATTTCATGGATATACACCTGAAATTACCACTCCTCTTGAGTTGGATGAAGTGGTTGCAAAAACCACCGAAATTATTTTGAATTCTTATGAAGAAGCATGTCCCTTACGCACGTTTGAATTCAACAAAAACAGTACACCATAGTGGAACTCAAATCTCAGTAAATTACGAAAGAACTGCAGACGCTCTTGGAACCGAAGGCGCACGGAAGGTTTTGATGCTTTCAAGTTGGCTCACCGAGCTTTCCGGAAAGCAACAAGAGCTGCCGAGCGCTCAAGTTGGCAGAGCTACTGCACCACGCCCTCTGCTGTTTTATGGTTCCGAAATCACCGTGTCTGATCAAGTTAAATATTTGGGTGTCATTCTTGACTCCAAATTAAACTGGTCTGATCACATCGAGTTCAGAATCAAAAAAGCATGCATGGCATTCGGACAATGCCGACGTGCAATCGGGAAAAACTGGGGACTCAAACCCAAACATATTCACTGGATTTACTCCACAATAGTAAGACCAATTTTGGCTTATGGGTGTCTAGTGTGATGGCAGAAAGGAGAAGTTGCTACAGTTCGGACAAAACTAAATCACCTTCAAAGAATGTGTCTCTTAGGGATGTCCGGATCGTTCTCTACAACTCCTACTGCAGCACTAGAAGCTCTGTTTTCTATCAAACCTCTACATTTGTTCCTAATACAGGAAGCCTTCATGTGCTTTTCGTCTGGTCTCTGGCTGGCAGGAAATATCGAAAGATCATCGAGACATACAAATGTGTGGCCTGAATTAGTTAGATTAAACGAGTTTAATTTAGCACCAAACGATTTAACACTCTCGAGTAGTTTTCCCTACATGGGGTTTAAAGTCAAATTTCCTTCTCCTCAAGAATGGTTATCAGGTTTCGTAGAGGACCAAATGTCCTCTCATATTGTATTCTATACTGACGGTTCATTATCAAACGGCCGTGCAGGTGCAGGAATTTACTGTCACGAGTTGAACATAGAACATGCTCAACCTCTAGGAAAATATTGTACAGTCTTTCAGGATGAGCTATATGCTATTATGTATGGAGTGCAAATTGCACTTCAAAAGAAAATTATGTTCAGAACAATTTATTTCTGTTCAGATAGCCAAGCAGCTATCAAATCACTTAGTGCTTCCAGTTCTAGATCAAAACTGGTAATCACATGCCGGAAAGCAATCGAAAAAATTGCTGAGGGTAATGGATTAAACCTTCTATGGGTACCCGGACATAAGGGAATTTTTGGAAACGAATTCGCCGACGAACTCGCTAGAACTGGATCGGAAAAGGAATTTTACGGACCAGAGCCGGCTGTCCCAATATCGCCATGTTGGTTCAGAAACCAAATTCAAACTTGGTCCTCTAACCAGCATGAACGATACTGGGAAGAGTTGGACACTTGTCGCCAAACTAAATTATTTTTAGAAAAACCATCTCCAATCATATCGAGTTACTTGATAACTTTAAGTAAATCTCATTGCAGCATCCTGACTAGAGCACTCTCTGGTCATTGTAAACTCAACTATCACATGCACAACATTCAGCGTGCTGAATCTCCAGTATGTGGTAGTTGTGAATCAGATGTGGAAGATCCCTTCCATCTTATATGTAACTGTCCCTCATTTGCCAGTCTACGTTGCATTTGAAATGCAGGCATTGCGTTGTAAATCTACTACTTTTCCGATTAAAACTTTTGATGAAGTAGGTTTCTAAAAAAAAGCCAGAGTACCGAAGAATAAAACCTCTCTCATGACTGATTTATTTTTAATGGATAGTTAAAACCGTGAAGTTAGTTGAAATACACGGCCCGAGGTTAAACATAAATACCACACTTACTGCTCAGATGAAAGTAAAAGTTTCATGCTAGCTTTTCCACTCTACTGATGATGGATGAGATTCGGAGGCTGAACATCTCGCTTCGCAATTTTTTTTTCTGCTTTCATCCCAGAAGGCACATTAGATCGTCGTAGTAACGATTTGAACCAAACCACCACTTGACCTCTCCTGGGGCGGAACAATTGTTGGAGAAGCCATTTGCTTCCCTGATGTAATTCTATGTAAGTCTTCTGGGGAAAATTACAGTGGTCCACTTTTGAGCAATTAGAGTAGATTTTTTTTCATTTGAGTTAAAATCCATAGCTTAGAACAGTTGCAAACTATTATAATACTTAAAATTTTCATGCTTGCATGCTTCATTGTTAGAATTTAGAACCATCCTACAAAATGAAAGAAGACTCAACACCTGGCAGGAAACGATATCCAACATTCATATGCAGCTCCATGCAGCCCGGCGAAAGATTGCTTCCGGATCTGGTCACGTTTCCAGCGGATCGGAAAAGTGTGCGTTTTCTGCATCGTTAATGAGAAAGCATTGCATGGATCATGTGTGCTGGTGGTGAAATGTAGGCAAATTGAATTACCTATCACTTGAACCGTACGTAGGAACATGCTGCTTTTACCTTAATATCTCCAGTGACCGGGTGACCAAAAGTATGGCCACAGACTAACGGGGGCCATGACCGAAGCAATGCTCGGCCGTAGGAGAGTGCTAATTCAATTACTATACTATGTTTGTCGGTCGATGAGTATATGCAAAAAGGCTTGGTGTGAAAATGGCACACTTTAATGCTTGACCAAGTTCCGATGATGGAGTTGAATGGACATATTGCAACATCGCCCATGTCGGTCGTGGCATCTAACGACTACTAGGGCAAACTTCCGCTAGGGGTTTTTGCCCTCGAGACCACAAGACGCTAGCTGGCACACGATAGTTTGCTAGCTGTTGCATTGAATAATTGAATAACCAACAAACTGGGAGTTCTAACGTCGTCCTCCAAAGACACACTCAGCTTTCAACTTTGGACCTACCCATAACCAGTCATAACCAATAACTATCAAAATTTGAAATATATGAGACTGGTCGCGTGCGACCATGTTTTAATTTTTTTTCTTTATCCCCGTCTCTTTCGCTCTTCTACTGCGCGAAACGACAGACGTCGGTGGTGGGTGCAACAGAGTGATGTACATTTTGTATAAAATAATTTTTGTAAGCCGCGCGGTGTGACAAACAGCAATTGACAGCCCACGTTGTTCCGAGAAATGTGTGTCTGGCTTGATCCGTCCGGGCTGGTCAATGACACTCAAGCTCTGGCGTTAGACGCTGATGACCGACTTGTGACGGTAAATGGCTGCCAAAGCTGACCGATGTCCGGTCAGTTTACGATGAAGTTTGTCATGAGGCAATGTAGAAAGGCTTGATGTAAATTTTAAGATGAAGGCAGAGATTATTTAAATTTTAAATTTATATTTTTCACGATGTTTCGCATCTAAAATCATACCCAAAATAATGTTCACCTAAAGTTTTGATACGGTTCTAAGGACCAAGCCAACAACTTTTATTGATGTCTGAACAATTTTTTTTCCGTAACATATGTAGTTAAATGTATTACAGTTGATTATTTCAAAAGTTATACAGTTGAAATTCAAGCTTTGAATTAAGTAATTGAATTTTGAATTTAATTACGGTTACTTTCAAGGTAAATAAAGAGCCTCATGGTATGTATGAGACATGAGGCATAAGACATAAGACATAACACTTAAGAAATAATACCTAAGAAATTAGACGACATAAGACGACATAGGACGAGATAAGACATAAGACATAAGACTACATAAGACATAAGACATCAGACATTAGACATCAGACATCAGCCATCAGACATCAGCCATCAGACATCAGACATCAGCCATCAGACATCAGACATTAGGCATAAGACTTAAGACATAGGACATAAGACATAGGACATAAGACATTAGACATAAGGCATGACATCAGACATCAGACATAAGACATAAGGCTTGGAACATGAAGCTATAGCAATAATTTCAGCCAGATATTCTAATTTATAGAAACTAATATTTATTCGAATTCCATAAGATGAAAAAAAATAAACTGCTTCTTGAGCTGCCTCGTTTTTTTTAAGCAACAACATTAAATGGACCATGCAAATCTAATATTGTAGATTGCGAAGAAATGGCTCCTACCCAGCAGAAAGTAATCCATCTTTTTCCGGGGATGATAGTACTAAGAGCACAAAGTGCTCTTTAATGGTTCCATCGGTTAAAAAAAAGAACTTTTCCCGCTGCACCCATCCACTACAAATATTATCCCAAAGCGTTTCAGTTTACTTTTCAACAGCATAATAAATTAACATTTCTGTTAGCCCCTCAGCTACGATAATAACGAGCTTCAACGTTTTAGTTCTGTGCTTAACTAATTTTTGCTTGATTCTAACGACTGGAAAAAAGACATTTTGATAAACGTTTAAATGTATAACAATATCATTAAAGCTGAGGAGGAATGCCTTAAATTATTTAAGCGTTGTCCAAAAAAAAAAAAAATACAAAAAAACATTTCATTCGTTCTTAAAAATTAATTCTTTTTTACTAGCTTTGAGAGTTCCACAATTTACTGGGGTAGATTAAAAGTTTTTCTCATTGAGCCAGCAGTTCGTTTTTTTTCTGTTTTTTTAACGAAAAATAAATTCAATTTACGAGTGGGTGTGCTCTCTTGAGAACCAACCGACCGACCGACCGACCAAGGTCAGTCGGGAAGTCAAATACTAAAAACAAACACCCTCATTCGGAACAGAACCAGATTCATCCATCGCCGCCGGCGGCCGCCAGTAATTAATCCAACTTATATGGAGCTCCAATCCGAATGAGTTCCCACTGTTTGTGTGGACCCCCATTTGAATCGAAAGATTTTTACCCGACTTAAGAAAAACTGCACTTTTCTGCAACCGGTATCTTTCTGTTCACTGCAGGTTGCTATCTTCGGTCGCCATTTGTTGTCTTGTCATATTTGCGTTTTGACACCAGCAGTAGCTGCAGCAGGTTGTCAATTAATTAGCGATTCGATGAGATGGCAGAGAATCGGTGTGGCGGCTATCTTTGTGAGGCCATGAGTAGCTAGGCGTTCTTCGAGAAGGATTCTAATCTGTTGAATAAACAATATCGAAAAGGCATCGATTTGGTGTTCTTCGGTGGGAAGGTTATCTGAGGCATTAATGCGTGTTTTTTTGTTTCGAATAAAATCCTACTAACTAAACCACCTATAATTTTCACTTTATGGTAAAAAATATTAATTTTTAACATTCCTGAAAATTTGTTGCGTGGCAACATATGCCCCCGAAGCTTATTAGCAATATCGTTAGTAATAAAAGCGGAACTCTTCAAAATTATTAAATAACTCAGTGTAAGCGGCGCTGTTTGACCTAAGATCGAAAGGGCGTTATGGTCAGCAAAACTTCGTTAGGATTATAGCATTAATCTTCATAAAAAGCTAAAACGCATTCTACAGGGTGACAAAAAAGTCCGGTCACACAGAAAAATCTAAATATTTCAAAGAATAAGAAGAAAATCTGAATCTGGTTTTCATAGCTTTATTAAGTAACTCATAAAGATACTTCACAGAGGATATCTCGGAATTACACCATCTTTATCTGATCGAACCAACTTCAGACGTCTCGGAAAGTCGTCGCAAGCGGCGCGCACCTGCTCCATCGGCATCTCGTCCCAGATTTTCGTGATAACTCGCTTGAATTGCTCCAAATTTGTTATTTCATAGTCGTTCAGCTTCGACATCATGTATCCCCACCCCACACGAAATAATCCAGTGGATTCAGATCCGGAGACGACGGAGGCCATTCATTCTTCGAAATGAAATCGGTCAAGTTTTTCTCACACCACGCCTGAACAACCTTTGCGGTGTGGGATGCTGGGCCATCTGTCTGGAAGCAAGACTGACGTCTTATTTTGGAACCGGGAAACATTCAGCTTGTCCGCAGGAGCTTGCTGGAGGCTCACACTCCAAACTCGATCATTTTGGCGATTGAATGTTTGCTCCAAAAAGAACAGTTTCTCGTCCGAAAAATGAATCTCGTCATCTGCGCGCCAAACCGAGCATCGATAATAGCTGCCCTTAACTCTACCATGGCTCACAACTCAAACAAACTGCACAGAAACGAAACTCTGCCACTTTGGGCAGCAGAGTTAGCCCTTTCATTTGACATATAGAAGGCACCAGAGAGATGCAACGTGTAGGCTACAGGCGACCCCAAAAAAGTTTGACCGGACTTTTTTGTCACCCTGTATGCATCACCAGAACTCTAATAAAAAGAATTGCCAACCTTATTTTTCAAAAATCAGGGAACTGGTGAAATAGAAATAAGGCTGCGTCAAAGTAACGGAAATTTCGTTCAAAGTGATAACATCTTTTTTTTGTCGACGCTTCACATTTTCACTTTTTCACTTAAGCAATGGTCCTAATCCAGTTCCTAATTACCCATTTTCCATCACATTCGCAAAAACCAGGCATATTTTCAAAAATCAGGGAAATTCAATGGTTTATCAGGTTGTCAAGCTGAGCTTCGAAAAATCAGGCAAATCGTGGAAAATCAGACACATTGGCATCTCTAATAATAAAGCTAGAATCTGGCTATTTGGCCGTCATCATGACCAATTTTTTAATCTTCGGTATAATCATAATGCTTTAAATTTTTGGCGATCGAAGCTTTTATAAATATTTTATAAAACATGTTAGCAATTTTGTTTTTTTTTCTCGATTCATCAAGTTCTCCGATTTATTTTTTTTATTTTTTCAGCAACCGTGATGGTTGAGATATGAACTGGTAAAATTAATAACAAAAAAGAAAGGGTTGACCTCATATTATGAGTATCTTTTCTACTGCCAGTCAAGTTTTTAGGTAAAATGTGTATGAAAGAGTAACTTAAAGCAAATGCGCCTTGTCAAATCTCTAGAATATTGAAATTTCAATGAAAACTTTATTTTTATGGGAAAAAAAATTAATAGTAGAATAGAATAGAATTTATTGAATTTAATAGAATTTATTGAAAATAGCCCTGAAAAAGTACATTTCCAAATACTTGCCATTGTGAATCCACCAACATGGCGTTATTTAGTGCCCTTCGATTTTTCAACCAATTGATCCAAACCATTGATCTATTCAATGCTTAAAATATTTATTATGGTCAGATAAATGGCTAATTGGTTTTATAATGATTTTATGAGAGCCATATAAATAGCTAAAATTTGACGTTTTTCTCGCAAGCCAACGCAAGCGTAGGATGAGTTCCTCTTTTCTGAGTTTTTAATCATTAGTACAGTAAATGAGGACAGATTTGAGAGGGGGATTGGTTGTGAATGGTGGAATGATATCATGAGTTGAAGTCGAATTTTGTTTCTGACGCCATCTTGAAATCCAAGATGGTGGCTTCCGCTAAACCTTAAAATGTTGTAAATGACTTAAAATCGCATGATATTCGCACAATACGCGTATTGGGTGAAAGGGCTGAATGAGTAGAATACGAATTTCTCTATCTGACACTATCTTGAAATCCAAGATGGCGGCTTCCGCTAAATTTTAAAATTCTGTAAATGACTAAAAATCGCATGAATCCCTCAAAATATGAATATTGGGTGAAAGGGATAAACTAGAAGAAGTCAAATTTCGCTATCTGACATCATCTTGAAATCCAATTTTCACTTTCACTGATCTTTAAAATGATGTAAAGACTAAAAATCGCATGAAACTCCCACAATGTGGGTATTTTGTGAATGGGCTAAACTATAAGAAATCAAATTTCTTTTTCTGACGTTATCTTGCAATCTAAGATGGCGGCTTCCGCTAAACTTTAATATGCTATTAATCACTGAAAAACGCATGAAAGCCCCACAATATGTATAATGGATGAAAGGACTAAACTAGAAGAACTTGAATTTTTCTTTCTCACGCCATCTTGAAATCCAAGATGGCCGTTTCTACGTAAGTTTAACACGTTCGTCGCCATGGGACCAATATTCGTGTGACGGGTGTATTTCCTAAGCCCCGTCACATCAAAAAGCGGATGACGCTCTCTTACTCAAGTTATCCGCTCAGTTTAGCAACACGTTGCAAATTAAGAAGTTTCCCCCTTTATTTTCTCGCTTCGAGGATTTCTTTGGGCCTAGCTAGTTAAACTGCCAAAATGAGCGTGGCGACGAGCGTGTTAAAATCAAGGGATTCAAATCAAGAAATAATTCTTTGCATTTGGAGTGGTAATGATCAAAGTTCCACAACTGCTTCACAAATTGCAACAATTTGCAACAATTAGCACATTTTCACTCTCTCTGAGCACTGGTTTCTCTCATTTGAACTCAACAAATTGCCACAAATTCAATCATTGGCTGCACAATTTGTGTGATCATTGACGAATTTTCTCTCTTCATTTCCGTTCCCCGGTTAAAATGCTGTTAGTCACTGAAATTCGCATGAAATCCCCACAATATTGGTATTGGGCGGCGATTGAAATGCTCTTGCTCAAGCGGTTGAGCATTAAAACTCTTGAATTTTGAGAGCGAAGAAAGCTGAGAGCCAGATTTCGCCCACCAAATAAATGCTCAAGTTAAGCTAATACCTCATCTGTCTCTAAGAGACAAGGTTTTACATTTTGATCTGAGTATGTTAGCTCAAGGTGCCGAAATTTCGTGAGCTTGCTGAATTAGCAAAATTTTAACACTTAAGCTATATGATGTGTATTGTGAAAATGATGAAATCTTTTCCAATTCGAGGGAAAAAAATATATGGGCTGCATTTGTTAGAAAGCCTGATTTTGAAATACCTAATAAATTGATTTTAATCTTTTGTTCGATTGTCCAGAAAACATTTGTATTGTTATTTTCTTATGCTGTTTCAATATACGTTCCATATACATTATAAAAAGATCGTGTGAAAGTTGAAAAAACCTACCAGAGTGAAGGCAATATACATACATAAATTTTATTTCTTTCTCAAGCGAAGTACACCAATTGAGCGTAATCCAACACCTTATTCTTACGTATCGGAAGAACACAAGAGAGCGCTAGATTTAGCTCTCAAAGCCTTTAAATCGTTGCCAGAGGCAAAGTTACTCGTCAATGTTACTCAATTCCCATCTGATTTTTAGTCATCTGGATGCACTGCTGATTACAAAGAGATTACACTTGAAGCCTGCGCGGGAGCAAAACCTTTTCAAAATTTACAAGCAACTGATTTAAACTGACTTCAGACGACATTTTATACGATCTTTTCTCTATGCAGTTGGAATTGTGATTCGCAACACCATTTTAAACGACTTAGGTTATCATTAATAAGCATGATTATTTTAATTATCACTAAAATAAATTTTCGGTCAAACTACATTGCCTTTCTGATTTGGTACAAAATTGGTTCTTTTTTTTATTAGAGACTTTCGGCCTGATTCGTTAGAACCTAAGAACGTACCACCCCAAAAGCTTGGTTGTGATCACACTTTTCGTTCGTTTTATTCACTTGTTATCAATTAATTTAAGCTTATTCGTAACTCTTAGAACTGACCCCCTAACAACTATGTTGTAATCGTCGAAAAATCCTGGGAAAAAAGGTTTCAACCAATTGCGCAACACCCTTCATACCTGGCTAGCTATCTGCGGTGCATAATCTCCCACATAAAATGTGCTGCTCCACACGTTATGCTGCACACCCACGTTCATTCTCTGTCGAATTCGGACGCATCGCCCGTCGTTCACATGTGTGTGCGCATTACCTTTTTCCGGTTTACACGGTAATCGATTGCACTTTCAAACGTTCCCTTCCAATAAATAGCAAAAAAGGCAGTCAAAACTGATGCCTAGCGATCGGTCGAATGGGTGGAAAAATGAATGAATGAATGAACGAGCAATTGACTGACTGAGACGCCGTACACGGAAACCCCAATATGGTAAATGCGAAAATTTGAATAAATGAAAGTTTACGTCACAGATGAGTCTAAGGGTTTTTTTTTTTGTTGTCGTCTGCTCAGCTCTGTAACGGCTAGCCTTAACTAAACCGCTCACTTACTTGTCGAATGGTCGATTATGTGTTTTTTGAGAGCGGCGAATAATCCGCTTGCTAAAAGGAGGTTTGCGTAGCTCAATGGTGCTTAATGGTCGTTAAAAGGTTCGAAGTTGCAGAATACTGCACTTATTCAAATCCAAAACTCGGGGCACGACGAAAAGACGCTTTCGGGTGGGCTTTTGGTAAAGTGAGAAACCTTCGGTTTGACATAGTAGGTACGTATCACTTTTCGAAATGGAATATCCACATGAACCACTTTAAGTGGTTTATGATTCCAGCTGAGATTGTCTGAGCAATCCGAATTGGACCCTTTAGGTAAAATGTTTGGCGACGAACCCATAAGCTCGTATGCCTCGACGAATGCTTGGGTGTAAAATCAACAAACATTTCCCTGCATTTGGAACGCTTGGGGCTGTTTTTCTCCATACCAACAATCAAAATATGTTGTCACTGCGTGCGGTAAGAAATCGGGAAAGGCACCCCGCAAATAAATAACACTCGCATCAACTTGATGATGTTCTCACATTTTGGCGATTCTGTGTGGGCTCGAATGGTTTTTTTTCCAGGAGCGCCCATTCAAAAAGTATTGTTTTCATTCTTCACCCGCCCATTGTATCGACCCCATCACGTTACAACTTCATTTTTGAATCAAAATAAGCTACTTAAACCACTCAAATTGACTCCCCATGGAATGTCAATAGCTACTACTGGAGCCCACTGTCTGCATTTATTTTCTCGCCATCAATCCGGTTCTCTTGGGCACCTCAAGCTCATTATTTCGCGCCGAGAGATAATTTCAGGCCCACGGATACAATTGATCTTTCAGAAGCAAATGTGTCTTCGATAGCCTCGGTTACGCCCAGGCTTGGTAATTTAATCATTATAGCTTAGATACCTATTACCTAGATACACCCTATAAAGTGTGTGTGCAAACATGCATGCATACGTTCATCGAAAATCGATCGTCGATCGGAGGGCATCAAAACAATAATTTTTCAATGAATATTACCTACATACTGTGGTTTGTGAATGGAATTTCAATGGCTCTAGCTAATGAAAGCAATCAAGCAAATGTCAAGTTCGTTCTATTTGGCTTCCTTAAATTTTTGGGTGCAAAGCTCGGAAATCATATGATAAGTTAACTATGCAAAGTTTTCCTTCTATGGCGATCGTCAATAAAGTTACGGTTATACTAAGGACTTATTTAAAAAAACTAATAAGAACTTAGCGATAGTAGTTAACTTCTTGCCAACATTACACTTAACAAATTAAACAGTTAATAAGGGGGCACATTAACTGAAAAGATTTTGGAAAATAATTTTTATTGTTCACCGTAACACTAGTCAATTTCTTTTACCCCAGTCGCAACCAAGATTATTTTGCTAGGATGCAGAGGTAACCCAGCAAACATTTACCAGACGAAAAGATTGTATTAAACTTACCAAAATAGCATATAGCTACAAAAGTGGAGGCGATATATCTACAATGACAAGATTCCAGCGATTCGATTTTTCCACAAAAAGCAAAATAAACGAAAAAAAATATTCCCGATCGAGATTTGAACTTCAGTCCTTCGAATTGGCTGTCCGATACCTTACCACGATGCCAACTCTTCAGTTGATATGATCCACGCTATAGCTCTGTGAGATTCTACTTTTACGAACCGGTCAAAGGTGGAGACGGGATAGAGCGTCAATTGAAGGACAGGACATTTACCGTAAATCAGTTCACTCAAATCGTAAATGTTGAATTAGCATAATCTCAACTTTTTGGAGACATATTTAAGAATTGACTAAACTGCTATCCGATTCAACATTTTTTTGGGCAAAGCTTGTCGTAAATAAATGATAGAAAATCACTCAATACCAACTTGTTTACGATGGTTATTGAAAATGTCTTGATATTCGATTTGGATTATCATTTCTATTACGATTTCATGTTAGCTGGGAACTTCTGTCCTAAATAATGCACAAAATATATCATTCATCCCTTTATCTTTTTTCCAATCTAACCATTGACTACTAGGACGTGGCCGGCGCCGTTATTGACGTTCAAAGAGAGAGCATCAGTTTTGTGCAGTATGAATGAGCGGCTAATCCCAAGCACCATTCATTTGACCTCTGAATCACGGAGTAGCAACCACCAGCGATCGTGGAACTCGAAGTGATTGTAATCACAATTGATTTTGGAACAAGTAATGCTTACTATTTTCTTAAACCATGCATTTCCGGTTTTACTGTTCAAGATAAATGTGGGTAGTCAATCAAGCTAAGCTAAGCTAAGATTATTGTTTTCCTTCCATGGCGATCGTCAATAAATGTTCACGATATGAGATAGCTCTGTCCCAATGTCTGAACACAAACAACTGTGTAACAAGATTTTTTGCTTGCGTTTTGCTAAGAGAAAGCTGTTGGCGCCTTGAATGATGATCACTCAGAACGTTAATCCGAAAACACTTTCCTACCAGAGCCATCCATATAAGTTGAACTGTAGTTTTTTACTTTTATCACATTCCCATTCTTCATAGAACCTTCATAAAATTAGCCATATTTTTTTTCAAATTTTTATACAAATTGATAGGAATCAAGAGAGAGTTTTAGGAATCAAGAGTTGATAAGAATCAAGAGAGAGTTTTAGGAATCAAGAGAGATAGACCCATTTAAGGCGAGAAGTGTCGAATTGACACTCAGGGTCTGATTAGAAAAGTTTTTTGTTTAGACTTTCAGGGTTCGTCCTTAAAAAAATTAATCATGCCAAATTAAAGATTTTATGAATAAAAATAAAAGTCATCAAACTTCCAATAGTGTCATATTGACATTCAAGAGCCGATAGAGTTACTAAAAGAGCTAAGATTTTTTTGGCAATTTTTTTTATCTCAGTCATTTGAGTTAGATATAAAAAAAACGAGGCAGCTTTTTTTTATATGAATGATCGTTTTTATTTCAAATTGATTTTTCAATCTACCCACATGGCGTCAAAAAACGGTAAAAAGTACATTGTAATTATTTGTTCTTCAGTTTCAGACAAACATTGATTTTTAGAATGAGTCCTATATTTAAGCTTGCCAGATTGCCCGGATTTATCCGGGTTTGCCCGGATATTTGATGCAAAATTTCGAGAAAGTCCGGTCCGGCCCGGTTGCCCGGATATCGTGAAAAAAGTCCGGATATTGCCCGGATTTTTTCACAATTTTCACAAAGAAACCAAAAAAAATCAAAGTTTTTGAGTAAGTTTCAGCAAAATCGATTAACGGTATGGAAATTTTCAACGGTTGTTTCAAATAATTTCGCTGATTTACTTTTATAAACCTTTAAATATTTAAGTGTTCCAAAAACTTTTTGGAAGTCTGCAATTACATTAATAAAATATTAATTTCATTTTTTTTGCATTTTTTCTTTGCTTTTATATATAATAACACCTAAATTTTGCCCGGTTTTTGCCAGGTTTTTGGATTTGAAAAATTGAAATCCATGCCCGGATTTTGCCAGTTTTTTTTTGAAAAAATGCCCGGAATTGCTAGGCCCGGATGAGAGTGGAAAAAATTCTGGCAACCTTACCTATATTATTTAATTTGAATTAATGTGTTGAAGACTAAAACTAGGCTTGTTTTGAAAATCGTTTGACATAAAGTAATTTTAAAACTGTGCGAAAAAAATCAACTCAAGATATTTTAATATGGGTTTAAATCATGAAAAAGAAACCTGCTCCCCGTGAGCCGTGCGTTTTTGTCGAAACTGTTGAATTGTTTTTACTACATGAGCGGTCCGCAAAAACAAAAATCTACACACAAGTTGAGTCGTTGAATAAAAAGGTTGCTCACCCCAGGTTTAAATCATTTATTTGACATTCGTCGGTTGACTAAACTGGTTAAGTTTGTGTATCATATTCAATTTTCAGATTTGTCGAATTCGAGCCGCTTGTTCTTTATTTTTGTCTTCATTCAAATTGTTGAGAAAAAAAGAGATTTTTTGTATCAAGATAAAATCCTCCGTGATGCCAGAAATAATTATGAAATTCTATTGAACTTTTTAAAAATAATTAAATTTTATTTCTATCAATATCAATATCATCGGCGTACATCTTTCAAGGATATTATGGCTAGCATCTTACAAATGCTAAAACCACCAGACCACAGAAAGAGTACTATGTGTGCCGTGATTGGGATTCGATCTCATGGACTCTGGCTTAGAAGACTGGAACGCTATCCTCTAGGCCACGGCCGGCGATTAAAAAAATAAGATTAGTTAAGTTTGGGTGTTGAATTTTTACAATGCACAAAACCGATCATTGTTAGATACCTTCATAACCATTTCGAAAAAAAAAATTTCTATGCGATTAAATCAAACTACCATAATTTTTGGAAAAGCTGATCCAAAAAAATTTTAGAAGTATTTCCTGTGTGATGATTCTCCTCCTTTTATGGCGACCAGTAAAAAATTGTGTTATCCCTTTGCAACGTCGATTAATAAAAACCATTGAAATTTGGTTACTTTTTAGAATAAGTTCTAGTTAAGCTGGCCCCCTCTTCTCTTCCTTTTTGTTTACTGGGATCAGGGAAGAGTCTCAAACAACCATAGAGCCTTTTTCGTATCCAAATATCCTCCCATACCAAATTTAGTTTCATTTGCTCGATTATTTCACCAACCATGCGAAAAATTGTATGGGAGCCCCCTCCCTCTTTGTGTTTCTCCAATGAAAGGTTGGAAAGGCTTCAAACCATCTTGGGAACATTATACCCACGCATAAAAAAATTGATTCCCCTTACTGATCAGTTATGGAATATTGCAAAAATCTGTATGAGCACTTCCCCTCCTCTTATCCTCGCAATGCAAATGGACATGAGCTTTAAACAATCATAGAACCTTTTCCCATATCCAAGTATCCTCCCAAGCTAATTTGGTTCCATTTGCTCGAATAGTTATCGATTTTTGCAATAATAATTGTACGGGAGCCCCCCTCCCCCTTTCAATCTCCCCACTGGAAGAAAGGAGGGGTCTCAAATAATCATTGATACGATTCTCTTATCCAAAAACCCTCACATGCCAAATCTGATTCCATTTGAATGACTAATTCTCGAGTTATTGAAAATTGTTTGTACCACACTAGTGTGTCTTTGGCGTAAAGACATGATGACAAATCGGGTCAAAATATGACGGGTCCATCATGCTGCTTGACCATCTGCAACAAACGCTTCTGGAGGCATTCCTTGATGTAGTTCTGGGTGTTAATTGTTTCCATCGGACGGGTTAGATATTTTGCCGCACTCGTAAATTGCCTGTCACACCATCACCTTCTTGTCAAATTTTTCGGTGAAAATAGCCTTATCCATTCCGGGGATATCCTTGTCCTTGCGTACAGTGAAGTAAATTGTGGCCCAGGAAGTGTTTTATAGTCCAATTTCACATATTTACGTTTCATCGTCCAGAATAATACATCCAGAACTTTTCCAAAATATTGAATCATACAGTTTCCGGGCTTTCGGTTTGACAGAAACGGCTTGATTTGGGTTCCTTGAAGGTTTTCTCTGCTTCCGGTACGTCTTGAGCGCAAGTCGCTCTTTAGCACGCATCACGTTAGACGTCGAGGTCCCGACTTTTCTGGCCACATCCCGAACGGAAGCCGATGGTTTCTGTTTGAAGGCATCCCTGATCTTTTTGTCGGTAGCAGGACCTACAGGGCCAAATTTTCGACCACTCTTCGGTTCATCTTCAAAAGTACAATGTTCACCATATTTCTAATAGCTGTCCGTACTGCCGCTCATAGCAAGTCCGTCCCATTTGCATTTTCATCATTTTTCAGTTTATCGCTGGAATCACTTTAATTTTATCTATAGTTTCAAGAGAAAACTTTGTTTTCAGTACTTTGTTCTGATGAACATTGAAAAAAACCTCAAGTAATTTTGTCCCATTGAACAAATGATCGCAAGTCGGTCCCATATGGCATAAATCATAGCATGTCAGTCCCACAGCCATAAGGGCCCAGCAAATGATTTTCAACAGAATCAAAACAACAAAAATTATCATTATAAAGTGAAAATCTTTCATTGGCCGTTGCAGTGACAGATTCTGTTGATTATTTCGTATATAAACGCATCCAAGTGCTGATTTACCGTTGGACTTTTTACGATTTTTCAATGCCGTTTTTCTCATTTCAACAAAAACGCAAATGGGACGGACTTGCTATGAGCGGCAGCGTACCGCTCCGACGCTCACATCTTCTTCTTTGGCCAATTTTCTTAATGAGTACACCACTAGTGCAAAATACTTTTTCTCTTCTCCGGAGTAAGACCACGCACTTTGAAATGTAATCACAAACTAAAGGTTTTTTTTATGTTACCAAACACAAAAATGTGTAAACAAAAGGACGCAGCCAGTAGAATTCGAAAAAAAATTCGATTCAAAATGACCGTTAACATTAGGCGTGCTCTATATAGATTATCCAACATCATTTGAAAAATTTCTCAAGTTTTTTATTGTATAAATTAATTTTAAAAATAAATATTCGGCTTATCGATTTTTGGATGGAATTCGGCCGGCCGAATATTCGATACATCTCTTTTCAATATCCTTGCAGAAACTTGATTTTGAAATATTTTTATATATTTTTCAAATGTAAAAAACAATCTTAAATCAAAAACCTACTCATTATGTTTCTCCTTCTATCATTTCAGATCAAACTCAAAAAGATCCTCGGGCTCACAGTATGCAGCAACGCCGGGCTAGACGTTTCATCGACCAGCGGCGTTTTGGCCTATCCAGCAGGGTAAGCAGTGCTCGAACAATTTGTTCGACTAAATTTGTAAATTTGTTAATTGCTCTCCCTTTCGATGTGCATAACTAATTGCTACTGTTGTTGTGTCGATTATTGCCTGCCTACCAGTCAGTCAATAAATTTCCAGTCAGTAGAAAATCTTTTCGAAAATCAGTTGCTGTAGGTACAATAACACCCCGAGCAATCGGTTGCGGTACCTATAGGCAAATTTCTTTTCCGTCGTTGCCATTTGCAACTTGAAACCGACATCATGTACCGACTGTATGTAAAAGATCTCCACGCTTAAACATCAATCATCATGTATCGATTGACTTTCTCGGCTGATGCGCGTGTTCCGCGTGCATAGTAAGTAATCCTCCTCTGCGGAGCGTTTCCCTTCGGGGGGAGTCTAAACTGACGCAAACGCCATTTAAGTATGATGTGATGTGGTTTGCCTATATGTAGACACAATGAACTAGCAAGTATGGGATTTTCTGCGCCTTCGGCCACTTTGACGATCAACATGGCTTCAATTTGTTTAACAATACTTTATAATCGGGCATTTGAAAGGTTTCACATGGCACGAATTGAAAGTCAGGGAGACTGGCGGACAATTTGAATGGCTGTGAATGTGATTTCAACTTTTATAATGTATGTATAAATTTTAATGCAATGCTTCTGATAGGATACGACTCACAAACAAGTAGGATAGTGGAAATTTTTTTTATTGCATCACCGGGAAATCCGAGAATTTGAGCACATGGCCGAGAATATTTTATATTTTTCGAAATTTTTTACCATTCAAAATTTGTTCACCTTAATTTAAAATATGCATGAGATTTTATCTTTGATCCTTTCTAACTCGAAAATAAACAAATATTTTCGTGAAGTTTGTTCATTATTTTTATTCAAACGGTATTGGCTCATGAAGCGAAGATTTTTAAGGCTGCTGTTGCTGATTGTTTGTTGTGATTTGACATTTCGGTGCAAAAAAACGGGTTGGCTTAGGAAGCGCAAATTATTAAGGCTGCAGCTGCTGATTGTTTGTTATGATTTGGACTTCCGGTGAGGAAAGACGGATTGGCTTAGGAAGTGCAGATTTTTAAGGCTACTGCTGATTTAGCGATTGACTTCCGCTAGATAAAGACGGATTAGCTTAGGATATGCAAATTTTAAGGCTGCTGCCGATTGTTTGTTGTTTGTTATTTGGCCTTCCGATGGAAAAAGCCGGATTTGCTTAGAAAGCGCAGATTTTTGAGGGTACTGCTGCTGATGGTTTGCTTTGATTTGGCCTTCCGGTGGAAAAAGACGGATTGGCTTAGGAAGCGCAAATTTTTAAGGCTGTTTGGCTTTCCGGTGAATTGGCTTAGGAAGCGCAGATTTTTAAGGCTGGTACTGCTGATCGTTTGTTGTGATTTGGCTTTGAGGTTGGAGAATACGGAATTGGCTTGGGAAGCGCAAATTTTTAAAGCTGCGGATGCTGGTTGTTAGTTATCATTTGGCGTTCCGGTGGAAAAAGGCGAAATTGGCTTAGAATGCGCAGATTTTCAAGGCTTCTGCTGTTGATGGTTTGTTATGATTTAGCCTTCAGGTGAATAAAGACGGAATCGGCTTAGGAAGCGCAGATGTTTAAGGCTGCTGCTGATTGATTGATTTGATTTGGCTTTTAGGTGGATAAAGAGGGAATTGGCTTAGGAAGCGCAGGTTTTTTAGGCTGCTACTGCTGATTCGGCCTTCCTATAGAAAAAGACGGATTGGCTTAGGAAGCGCAAATTTTTAAGGCTGCTGTTGACTGATCGATCTGGCTTCTGGTGGAAAAAGCCGGATGCTGCTGATGGTTTGCTTTGATTTGGCCTTTCGGTGAATAAAGACGGAATTGGCTTAGGAAGCGCAGATTTTTAAAGCTGCTGCTGCTGATTGTTTGTTGCGATTTGGTCTTCCAGTTGAAAAAGACGGATGGGCTTAGGAAGGGCAATTTTTTAAGGCTGCTAAGCTGATTATTTGTGTGATTCGGCCTCCCGGTGGAAAAGACGGATTAGCTTAGGAAGCGCAAATTTTTAAGGCTACTGCCTTCCGGTGAATGAAGACAAAATTGGCTTAGGAAGCGCAAATTTTTAAGGCTGATACTGCTGATTTTTTGTTGTGATTTGGCTTTCCGGTTGAAGAAGACGGAATTGGCTTAGGAAGCGCAGATTTTTAAGGCTGAATGCTGGTTGTTTGTTATGATTAAGCCTTCCGGTAGAGAATGATGGATTGGCTTAGGAAGGCAAATTTTTAAGGCTGCTCCTGATTGATCGATTTGACTTCCGGTGGATAAAGACAGAATTAGCTCAGGAAGCACAGATTTGTAAGCCTGCTACTGCAGATTATTTTTTTGTGATTTGGCCTACCGGTGAAAAAAGACGGATTGGCTTCGGAAGCGCAAATTTTCAAGGCTGTTGCTGATTGATCGATCTGACTTCTGGCGGATAAAGACGGATTGGTTTAGGATGCGCAGATTTTTAAGGCTACTGCTGCTGATTGTTTGTTGTTTGTTCTTTGGCCTTCCGGTGGAAAAACCCGGATTGGCTTAGAAAGCGCAGTTTTTTGAGAGAACTGCTGCTAATTGTTTGCTTTGATTTGGCCATCCGGTGGAAATAGACGGAACTGGCTTAGTAAGCGCAGATTTTTAAGGCTGCTGCTGCAGATTGTTAGTTATGATTGAGCCATCCGGTAAAGAAAGGCGAATTGGCTTAGGAAGCGCAAATTTTTAAGGCTGCTGCTGATTTATCGATCAGACTTTTGGTGGATAACGTTTGTTATTTGGCCTCCGGTGGAAAAAAAATCCGGATTGGCTTAGAAAGCGCAGATTTTTAAGGTACTGCTGCTGATTTGTTGTTTGAATTAAGATTTTTCGGAAGCCCAAAATACAATTTAAAATCTGTCGATAAGTTTTGAAAAAAATTTGTTTTGATTATTTCTTGATTTCTGTTTAGTAATTTCTGGGCTTTGACAAAGTTTGCCCGGATTTTTCCCGGGTATATGTTCGTCAATTTTGAAATTAAATGCCAAGATTTTGCTAGGTTTCTAGAAAAAAATTGCCCGGATTTGTCCGGCCCGGATGGGTGCTGAAAAAATTCTGGCAACCTTAAGATAAACCCGGCTCATCTGGAATGCTTATTTTATCTACAAAAATCAGTGCATATAAACCCGGAAAAAAGTATATTGTTAAGCAAAAAACCGGGAAATATATGGGAGTTTCAATATCACATATTGCTAGCAATCCGGCTCATGTTTTCCATTTTTTTTATTGCAAAATCACTCAAGAGGTCTATTGGAACGAAGTTTCGAACTCAAATGACATTTTAATCTTGTAACAGCGCACAAAACAAATTGCGCGCCAAACCCGACCACTCCATATCGAGAAAGGCGCAATCCTCTTTCTTTGATGACCCTCGCGAGATGAGGGAACAACAATCCTATTTAAAACAAATACGGCACCAGCGCGACAAGGTGATGGTACTCTTGCGCGGGTGGATTTGCTGATCCGATCTTATTTCCATTTATCACTGACATTAAGCGTGGTCGTCAGCAGCGGTCAAGAATCGTACTCTGGAGAGGAGCGTTTCGAAACTTGTGCGTTGCACTTTGAGCGATCATCGACACTTTTTTTTACGATTGAGTAGTGCGTCCTAGAGCTGTCGTTTTCTTGAAAATTAACGACCAATGCACTTGGAAAAGGTGATTATCTAACAAAATCAGTCCATCAGAGTGGCATGGAGATCGAAGAAGATCGTGGCCAGACCTTTAAGAGCCCAACAATCCAAATTCGAATCTAGGTAAACGACACTCTTCCGTCCCGTCGAGCATTTTGAGCAATTGATCATCATCAAGTGGTGGGTCGTTGCTATTTTTGACTCTCTCGACGTAACCGGAGCGAAATTGTGAATGCAATTTACCTTCGTAAGGCTGGGGCGGTCAAGTTTCGTGGAGTTGAACCTCCCGTGGACCCTTTTATTTCTCGGAGATTTGGGCATCACGAGCACGAACAGTTGTTGTTAGAATGGCACAGTTGTTCAATCACCTTTGGCTTCGATGGCCATCAAAATCAACATCAACAACAAACGGACAGACGCAACACAGTAACAAAGAGGCCCCCAAACGCAATGCTTAAGAAAAGTCATCTTAAGTCAGTACCCGTGCCGAAATTGATTTGCATAGCCATTTTTGCAAGAAGGTACCTATGCGGCTTTCGGCTGCTTTCTTGTTGAAAGTTGATGCTGCTTCTTTCTCGAATGCAACAAGCATACAAAGTAAGTCAAATTCGCGTTACGCATTTTATTCCGAACGACTCTGAAGCCGGCTGTTTTGGATTGAGTTTAAATTCAATCCGTGGCACACTATTTGAAGTGAAAACCCTTATAATAAGGGACAATCTTATTTAAAAGCTCTCAATCGAAAGCAATGTCATAAATCTTTTTTTAGGGAAAAAAAATAAAAATATGTGTTCCAAGCATATACATGAAATAACCAAATTTAGAATTCAAATCGTTTCTACGATTTTTTACGCTAAAGGTACACCCTTTTTCGCTGCTTTTAAATGATTCATAATTGCAAATTGTTGATCTCGAGCAATGACATCGAAGTGTACATTAGACCAATCCCTTTAAAATCCAGCGTTCCTCAAATAAATCATTTATTGTTATCCAGAACTTTCTCAAATTTCGGATTGATGTCCCAAATAATTGATTAAGACTCGAGAAACCGATACAAAATATCTCCAGAACGGTGCAAATTGTTTTGGGTTTTGTTGCTTTCACCGTTTCTTAGATATTTACAAAGTAGAATTGCTGCTTTTGGCAACATTTTTTAAAATGGGAGAGGGCGGTCTGATTCAACGAAAACTTTTGATTTTTTTTTAATTTTCATTACAATAAGTCATTAGACTCCAACATATTTGTACATCGACGGAGAGATGTATTCTTGAAGATTCCAAAAAACAATGATGCACTTGAAAAAAACATTGCTGTCTGAAGTTATAAAGTATGTTAGTATATAAGTTCTTTCTGGAACAGCTTATGATTACCTGGTAATACATATCGACTTTATTTTAAAATTTTAAGTAACTAGAATAAATTACCTACACAATGTATTTAATGTCATAAAAATCGTTTGATATTAACTGCCAGGAAAACACCAACATACTAAAAGTCAAATTCCCCCGAAACGGATATTTTGTGAACACCTTTGGAAGGTTAGGTTTGTTATTGCACTCTTACTCTACAATCTCATATCATTCTAGGCCTTAAACGTTTCATTTCACACAAATTGAAACTAATTTCAAATTGTTAATTTCGAATTGCATTTCCATAAACCTGTTGTTTCGAATCTCAAATCCTGAACACAAAACCCTACCTCGTCTTCATTATGGGTTTTTTCTCGAGGAATACAATATGAAAAGTTTAGACTTTGAAACCAACTATTTTAACTTTCAAATTCATTCATCAAATATTTATTTAACACATCAACATTCTTGTAGCCATGTGACATGTGTTCACTACTCACGATAGTCTACAGTTTGAGCGAAAAAAACCCAATATCCATTACTTTATTCTTAATCGCTCATTCTATTATTTGAAGAAAATTTGTTGATTAATTGCTAATTTTATGCTTATATACAATATTCTTTAAAACACCAATTTCTGCCTCAATTTTATTTTGTGCTTCTTGTTCGTGTTCCTCTAAATGACTCACTCCACATACAAAATGGTTTCGATAAATTACACAACAAAATACACATTTTTTTCGACGTGGAAATGATTGAAGAGCTTATTTTTATCCATTTGGATGCCCTGAATGCAAATATGCAATGAGTTTTTTTTATCATCTTTTAGTTTTGAAATCAAGTTTTGAAGATAGTCAAAAATTATTAAGGAAATGTAAAAAAAAAAAGATTTAAATCACTGATCAATTTTGCCGACATCTAAATTTAATAAGATGAAAAAGTTACAGCAGTTTTTTTTTGTTTTTTCCCCATTCTGTGAAATACGGAAATTTCGAAGAATTTTAGAGAAGTTTTAAACAAAATTGAATCTGAGATATTTTTAAAGCAAGAGTCAAATTGATTTACAGTCTTCAACAAATTTATTAAATGAAATTAAATCTTTTATTTTAAATACATACTCAAAGACTTTCTTTTGTAATGTCAAACATACTTGTGATGATATCTTTTCACATTCCTAGAATAAAATTCAACTTTTTAGATTGCTTAATCTCTGAAATTAGAATATTTAGGCAAAGTTTTTTTTTACTTGATTGAATGGAGGATAATAAACAGATTCAGAATCAACTTGTGATTTTCATGTAGGTTTGTTGGTTCATCAGTTATTAATAATTGATTTTACTCAAGTCTGGTTCATTTTAACCCTTCTAAACAGTTTATCACCAAAACTAGAGGGATAGAGAAATTTTTTTCAAAAGATTAGAGTTCGGGACGCTTACATCTTCCAAATCAAACATTGTAACATAGAGAGAAAAAATGAAGATATTTTGAGTTATCAATTAAATTATATAAATAAGTTTTCAAAATCTCATGACGTTTTATTGGAAAAAAATCCTTATTAAATGTTTCAAAACTAATTTTTCTTATCTTCAGATTTCGTTTCTATTTTCAAATAAATTTACCGTATTTCATAGCACAATTGTTATTTTAATAATTTTTTTAATAAGTTTGTCTTTGTTTTTCAGTTCTGAATTGTTTCCCGAAAACATAATCTTCTTGGAAGCTTATAAATCTAAATCAAACGTTAAAAGTGCGACCATAGTGACACGGATGAATAAAATCCTTTCCATCCGATGAAAAACATGAACAGCAATCAATGCACACCTAGCCGTTGGACACAAACCAAATCGACAATAACTACAGACTCTCTTGAAAAAGACCAACAAAACTGATCGAAACGCGGATGTTTCAAGCATAACCATTGTTTGATCTCCATCCATGGCCAAAAATATCAAATTCGATAAATCTAAATTTTCAATAAGACAAACACTGTTTGTACTTTTTGTTCTTTCCACGACGCAATGTTTCAAGTAAGTTTAAACTATAAAACATGCTCTGGAAAAAATTATAAAAGTTTCATTTATTTTTATTTTTTTAATCCTTTTTTAACGGTCATGTTTTTTTTTATTGATCCATAAAAAACACGAAAAATGATTCGAAGTGGCAACTTTAAAGATAACTAAATTAAATTTGTATTTCCTTTGTGCTTTCAATTCAATATTTACAAGAAAAACTTGGAATTCCTTATTTTTATGTTTATTATTTTCTTATTAGTTTCAATGATGAATTAATGTATACAAAATGAACAACAAAATAACTTTTTTGGCCTTTTATTTTGATATCTGGAAGAATTAGAAAGAAGGATTTTATTTTTGGCTTTGATCACTGGCTCTCTTGATATAAAATTTAATGGATTCTTAATTTCATCAAATTAAATTTAATCATAAACTATGTGTTTCGAACAAATTTTCTTTAGATCAAAATGGATATTTATTTTCTTCCTAATCTAGAATTTACATTTCAAACCGCTGTTAAATATTTTCCCAGTTCAAGAAATAACCGCGGAATTTTGCAATCAGCTCTTCAATTGAAAATGAAGAAAAGAAATGTAAATTTAGTTGATTTATAGCTAACAATTACACTAGTTTACAAAATTTTAAAAAAATCGTGAACTTGATTGACTGACCAACATTACTCATTGAGTGATGGACAAAATTTGCGGCCTTTGAATTGCAATAACTTTTTTACTTCAAGTCCAATCGAGTTACAGTCTTCGGGTGAAATATTTGTCTCAACTTAGGCTTTAAGAAAATCAACCATCAAAAACAATCGGCTTGTGATGAAAAAAGTTATTGATGGAAAATCAGTATTTTTCATTCCTCCCGGGCAAAATACCTTAAAATTTTATTCACGTTTGAGACTCAAGCAACCCCTCCCTATGGTCAGATTCCTGAAATTTGGCATTTGACCTTTTGGTAAGCTAATAAATAATTTTGACTTGAATCGAGTGAGATTTATCATGTTTCATTCTTCCTATACTATGATAAGTGTACTGCGCTTCGTTGAATTATTAAAAACTACAAAAAATACTGTTATGGTAAAGTAGCCATAACTTCTTAAATTTTCAATCGATTTTGATAAATAACCACTTGAAATCTTTGTTTTAACCCTTTAATGCATAGTGTTGTTTTAAAACAACACTAATCTCAATTCAAATATCTCGGAAACGCGCGGAAATTTTTAAAAGATGTATGGACGAAAAATGTTCTTGAGATTAAACGAAATTAGCCCATGGTATTTTTTATTACGATATTTCATTGTTTTTGTGAGATATCGAACAAGGTAGGCGGAAAAAATGCAAAATTCAAATTTATTTATTTTTTCGAAAAAAGTAGTTTTTGGAAAATTGCTGATATTTCTTCAGATTCGCAAATTCTATCAAATTTTTTAACCTCAATCAATCACAAACACCTTCCTGCACCCAATTAAGAAGGTTTTGAAGAAATTTACAAAACCGTATTGAAATGAATTAAGAATTTCAAAAAATATTTTTCAAGTTTGATGGGCCATAACTTTTACAATACTCAAAAGAACGACTTCAAACCTGTTGAGTTGTGTTATTCGAATTAGAATGTTAATATTTCACTGGATCAATAACTGATATTCCCATTTAAAAAAAGTCATGCATTAAAGGGTTAAATTGACATTTAATCGAAGAAAACCAGATTTTTTAAATGTTACCATCGAGTCTAAAACTTTCGCTGAAACAAAATTTTCTCTAAAAAAAATGCGTTTTTTATAATTTTTTCTATCATAAAGTCACTAATATCAACAATACTGTTGATCATACGCAAAAACAGTGTTCAGATGATCGATAGAAAATTTATTCACCTTCAATATGCAAAAGAAGGATTTCAAATTACTGTTATGCCGTCCGAGATATTTTCATCTAAGTACAAGAACTTTTTTTATTTTTCCAAAATTTCGTATTTAGAGCATAACTCAAAAACGGTTCTACTAAGATTTTTTTGAATTTCATTTTCGGATTCAGCGCCCGATTTTACATTAAAAATGACCTTCAATTTACTAAGTTCAAAAATGCTGTAAACTAGTGTTATCTATAACAATTTTTATAACCATGTTTTAATCTTGGTTAAATTTTGGCCACACCTAAATTTCATAGAATTCGGATTTTTTTTTAAATTTGATGTTTTATTTTAGTTATTCTATTTCTGTGCACTGATTCCTTCGTCCAAAGCTTAAAATTCTGGTTTCATTCGAAATTTTAATTCGTATTTATTTTAATCATAAAGGACATCTTTTTTGGAGTTTGTGGGATGATCATGAGTAAGAAAATGGATTTAGAAATCAATTTCCTTAGTTTTTGCGCATTTTTGGTATTTATTGTTATTATTTCTAATTTCGAAAACCCCCCTTATAGACGGGATTATCGCATGGGCCTGCAAAGCGCTCAAAATTAGATTTTTTGACCCTCAAAAAGATCAAAGGAAATCGAAAAAATTAAGTTTTAATTTTGATGCTAGACGACATAACAATGTACAAAACGTAGAAATCTGGTGTTATCTAGAAAATAATAACCTTAAAATTTCAAAAATCCTCCAAGGGGAATCAAAGGGAATTTAGAAAATCAAAATTTTAATTTTGATTCCAAATGTTTCGGAGATACACGAAACGTCGAGGTCTGATGTTATTACGAAATAAAAATTTTGGCTACAAAACGAATCTGGGACTAGGATTTTCGAAAAAAACAGGCCGTTTTTCGAGAAATCGAATAAGTCTCAGAGTGTGGATTTTTGGCCAATTTTTTCCGAGATAACACCATATTTCGACGTTTCATGCGTTTTTAAGTCATTTAGCATCAAAATTGAAATTTCGAATTTTTCGATTTCTTTTGGTGTCCCTCTTTTGGCGATTTTTGAGGGCAAAAAAACCGACCTTTTTAGCGCTTTGAGGCACACTTTAATCAAATCTGATTGAGCTGAAATTTCGCACACGTCAGTTTTTATAGACAATCGTCAAAACCTATATCATCGGTTTCCGAAATTCGATCATGATATTTTTCCCATGCTTCCATTGGCACCCTAGTACATTTTCCTCATTGTGTTTTACAGGACAATTTGTAACCAAAATACAATCTTTGAACAGCCATAACTTTTTTGTTTTAAGTCCAATCGAGTTGAAGTCTTCAGGTGAAATGTTAGTCTTAATTGAAATTTTAATAAAATCAACATAATCAAGCAATCGATTGGTAAAGACAAAAAATTATGATGAAAAACCAGTTTTTTATGCTTCTTTAGAACACTATGTCTCAGAATCCCTTTCACACTTGAGATTCAGTGTAACCCCTTCCTGTTGTCCGATTCCGCTCAAATTTGGCATATGGCCTTTTGATGACTTCCTTAAACCATCCAAGTCTTTTTTTGCAAGTATTTTGATTTTAAAGTAGGTATTTATTAAGACAAATTTGATAAATAAAATGAAAAATAATCTTAAATCTTAAAGCATTGAACCGTAAATAGCTCTTCACACGATGATACAAATACCATGCTTTTATTAGCAAAGTTTAAGTGCACAAAAATCCGCATCTTTTGATGGCATTGGTATCAAACATATTTTACGCTTGATACACATTTTGGTCAGTTGAATTCAAAATTTTTGGACCAAAAAAATTTTTTTTCTTGGAAATAGCTTGCTTGTTTTGCATTTTGATTCAAATTTGGTTCATTTTTCATTGTTTACTTGTAGTATTTAACTCGGACAAAATTAAAAAAATATAAAATATATAAATTTTATGAAAACCTTTGGACCCAGAATTTAGTTAAAATCAAATCTTTTGAAAGTGCACTTTTTTCAAAGATCGCGATTGCGGAACCTCTAAACATATTTTTTTTCAGTCGGCCTCATACAAAAGTTTGTTCTGCACATCCTATTCTACCATTTTGAGGGTGAGCCCCCAGATTCCCAGAAGTTATGCAATTTTGGGACACCCTCCTATTCCACCATTGTATTGAATTACTTTGTTTACAAAGATTCGGGTACTATTGTTTCCATAATCTTGTCATTAAAAACTCGTCAATAAAATACGTAAATATTACCTTCGAGAAAGCCTACCACGAAAACTTCAAACTATTTCGAGCTTTTTTTTTTAAATCAGTTTTTCTGTATATGAATTAGCCAAAATTATCCAGATTAGCAATTCTATAACCATAAGTTACACAGGTCTACAAAACTCTCTATTTTCTTCCCCTGGTGCGGGGTTGCCGAAATCACATGAACATCTGTATTTTCACAAAATTTTGAGAAAATTTTCTTCCCAGAATCTGTGATAAATAATACATTTGACAGTTTGTTGAGAAATCTTTCCATGTTTTTACTGTCAGTTACTTAGATCAAACGTCAGGTAGATAAAATCTAACATTAAATTAATGTTAAATGCAAATGGAGATCACCTTTGATGATAACGAGAATAACCCACACAAGTTAGGATATGTTAAATAGAGACATGTTTGAGTAGGCTGAGTCGATTTTTGATCATTTTTGAATTTCTCAAATCCTGGGGTCTAAAATGCTTCGTTTTGGTCCAAAACTCATCCATGTTTTTTGCAGAATTTTTAAGTAACGTCTACATGAGCTAATTTGAACTTTGGGGTTTATACGGAAAAATTGGTATTTTTCACTGAAAAATCGATATCATTTTAGTTTCTTCTGTTGAACCGAGCCTGATGGTTTTGTGTCAATTTATAAATTATCTACAGGAATTTTTCCTATGAACAAATTTGTCCAAGATCGTAACTTCGTATGTTATTAGACAAAAAGTTATTGGCTGTTTAACAGGGTTATGTCTTTTGGCATTGAAAAACAATAATAACCATTCCAGTAAAAGTATTTTTTACTGTAAATTAATTGATGTTAAAATGTATTTATTAAATAGTTGTTTTGTGAAAGATGGTAGGGGGCTTGAAATCAGATTAGCCTATCCAAACTAACGCTGACTGAACAAAATGTGAGTTTAATCCAAATATGCATGGAAGATCACAACTATTTTATTTTTTTAAATCAACATTTAAAAAACCAATTTCATCCTTGCAACCGTGCATTTAAGCTAAGGTTTCCAGATTACACGGTTTTATCCGGGTTTGCCCGGATATTTAATACAAAACATGACAAAAGTCCTGTCCGGCCCGGTTGTCTGGATTTCATTGAAAAAATCCCGCATTTTGTCCGGATTTATTTACTTTTTTTGCCCAAACAAACAAGAAAACCAACATGTGTTTTAATTTTTTAATTCATTAGTCCAAATCGATTTTTTTTGAGAAAGTTTTATAAAAATATTCAGAAAAGGCCTTTTAAAGTCTAAATTACGATTTAAAAAAGCTGATGATTTATGATGAAATTTTTTTTTTCAAGTTTTTTTTCTTCATTTGTGTTAAGTAATTTCTGGGTGTAGATCAAAATTGCCCGGATACTGTCCGGATTTTTGATTAACAATTTTGAAATCAAATGCCCGGATTTTGTTAGGTTTTTAGATAAAATCGATGACGGATTCTGCTTAGATATTAATACTGATTGAACAGAGTATCACTGATGTGGGAGAACCAATGTTTTTCTATAACAACTAGGTGATTTGTTTTATTCGTGTTTGAACTTCTGATAGTTCTCAACAAGTTATTAAATAAACGATTCGGTCCAAAGACTTTCAGTTTATGTGACTTAGGTCAGTACGACAAGGAAAGTCATGTATCCTCAACGAACATCTGAAGTAAAAATTGGAACTTTAGGAAGTTGATTAGAAGACTTTTAAATAAAACCTCCATCAATGAATTCAATGTATGAAATGGCTCTGAGATTATGAATGATTTCTATAGATTCTTTTTTTTTTGGTCATCAATTCGAATAGAATAAGTTTCAAATACAGTGCGTAATAAGTGCAACGTTAAAGGTGAAAATTGTACACATATGCTTTATGTAATCTGGAGCATTTTCAAGGTTTTTGGAGGTTGTTACTACCTTTTCTATTTCTTATAAAAGTCATAGAATTGTTTTCCTTCTGAAACTATGAGTTCTAAGGGATATGATCATCATCGAATATCAATCCTTGACTCAAAAGCTGTGATTGAAAGACAATGAGCTTATTTCTACCTTTAAACTTGATCCGTCACATAAATTAATGGCCATTTCTTTCTTTCCATCTATCTCTCGTTTCAGCTGCACCGTGGTCCTATTCAATACCAAGAAACTCAGTCAGTCCTTTCTGCTCAATACCGCCAAGAAAGCAATCACAGCGGTCGCATACTCCCAGTGCGGCCGCTATCTGGCCACCGGCGAGTGTGGCCACAATCCGTCCATTAAGGTCTGGGAGCTGGATGTGAATGGGAATGCCAACTACGAGAATGGAGCTGCCGGGAGCATCGTGGCCGAGTTTACCGGGCACAAGTATGCCGTCAGCTGTGTGGCATTTTCACCCACCGGGAAATATCTGGTCTCGGTAGGTTCCCAGCACGATAACATTGTGAATGTGTTCGATTGGAAGGCGAATCTGAAGATTGCGTCGAACAAGGTGAGTGCGAAAGTGGTTGCAGTGAGTTTCAGCGAAGATGGCAATTATTTTGTCACGGTTGGAAATCGACACGTGAAGTATTGGTATCTGGAGGGTAGCAGGAAGTATAAGGAACCGATTCCGTTGATGGGTCGCAGTGCGATTCTGGGGGAGTTGCGTAACAATGATTTTTGTGCGGTGGCCTGTGGAAAGGGCGAAATGGCCGAAAGTACTTATGCCATTACGAGGAATGGTCATCTGGTGGAGTTCAATGCGCGAAGATTGCTGGACAAGTGGGTGATGTGTAGGACGACAGCGGCCAATTGTATGGTCACCAGTACAAAGTATATTTTAGTAGGTTGCGCAGAGGCAATCGTGAGGGTGTTTAACGCTGAAACGCTGGAGTACATAACGACCCTCCCTAGGACGCACTTTTTAGGAGTAGATGTAGCGCAGGGTGTCCACATCAACCACATGATGACGGTGCCTCAAAATGCCAAGTACCCGGATACGGTAGCAATCGTTTACGACGAGAATCGTGGAAAAGTTACCTGCGTGTACAACGATCACAGTTTGTATATCTGGGATCTTCGAGAGATCCGCCGGGTGGGCAAAAGTCACTCCTTCTTGTACCACTCGGCGTGCATCTGGGGAGTGGAAACCGTGCCATTTAGTTATTTGTTGAAGCACAACATATCGGAAACGCTGCCATCGGATAGCTTCCTGACTTGCTCGTCGGACGACACCATTCGAGTGTGGGACATCGAAAACGGCGAGTCAACGGATATGTACCGGAAGAACATCTACAGCAAAGAGTTGATGAAGGTAATCTACATCGACGAGGAATTGAACTTTATCAAGGATACAGACAATCCGATTCATAATACGGAGAAAAACTCCAGCTACGATGGGAGGAATGGTGTACGATGTATAAAAATAAGTCCCGACAACGGCCAACTGGCCACCGGAGATAGAAGCGGAAACATTCGCATATATAATCTCAGTAATCTTAAGTTGATCACAACGATCGAAGCTCACGATTCAGAAGTGTTGTGCTTGGAGTACACGAACGATAAAATCGAACGAAAGCTGTTGGCCAGTGCCAGTAGGGATAGGCTCATTCACATCTTTGACTGTGAGGCCGGCTATCGAATTCTTCAAACGCTAGATGATCACTCGAGCAGCATCACTTCGGTGCGGTTCATCGGAACGGGCAAGCAGTTCCAGATGGTGTCCTGTGGTGCCGACAAATCCATCATCTTCCGCAACTTTCAAAACAATGTCTTTCTTAGGGGCAACAACTGCTCCGGCAAAAATACGCTTTACGATATGGAGGTAGATAGTAATTATAAACACATTTTGACCGCGTGCCAAGACAGAAACATTCGAGTCTACAGTACCCAGAATGCAAAACATACGAAGACTTTTAAGGGATCGCACTCGGACGAAGGAAGTTTGATCAAGGTTAGTTTAGACTCTAGTGGTATCTACATTGCAACTTCCTGTACGGACAAAACCCTCAGCGTTTACGACTATTACTCGAACGAATGTATGGCTCGGATGTACGGCCACAGTGAACTCGTAACAGGTCTGAAATTCACCAACGATTGCAAGCATCTAATTTCGGCTAGCGGTGATGGCTGTATCTTCATCTGGCAGGTTCCACATGATATGATCGTAACGATGCAGGCTCGCCTCTCACAGCAAGCTCTCCGATCTGGACATCAACCAATTCCACGACCTATGTCCAATCCCTTCACCGATGCCATTCTGGAGCATCATCAACCGGCCAATGATCAATATGGTTCACCGCCAAACAATCTGTTCATTGAGGATGCCCCGGTAACTCCCGGATATCGATTCTCGGACGTTGGCCAACTTCCTCAGTGGGCCAAAAGAAAACCAACGGAAGAACAATCGAACTCCCCTGTTCTTGGGAGCAGCCCTAGTCAAAATCAAGCATTCGGAGGACCACCCAAACCACGTGGCCGATGGGGTCAAAAGGGTCAGTTCGATGAAGCTCTTGACTTACGAAACATCGTCGACAATCCATTGAATACTACCTACAGTGCTGATAAGACCCTTCACCACGCCAACAACAACAACACCACCAATACACCAACATCGGGATACAACAGCGGCAGCTCCAAGGATGTGTACAGCAATGCCTACCTGAGCGAGGACAGCTCGATCGACAGTGGTCGCGAAAACCGACGGGACGTTTCGTCGTTCCTGCACAAGAAGATTTCCGAAACGAAAGCGCTCAGCTCGTTGAACTCGGAATCGAACACGGAACATGACGGGGACGTTGAGGACATTTCGGATGGCGAACGGACCAGTTCCGAGCACGGAATGGTATACTATCCGACGGCAGCACCCTCAACACCGACGTAAGTTTTTTTTGTATGTTAAAAGAAACAAAATTTTAAAATTTGGTTCTTTTTTTAACAGAGATTTCAAAATCAACGAAATTGACGTCAACGAGCTGCGGAAGTCGATCCGGAGGCAGAAGCTGGAAAAACAGGGTCTCAGCATTCCGGTGCAGTTGCAGCTACAAAGTGCAGCTTCCACCGGAACCGGAACTGGTACCTCGGACGACGAAGACGAAGGATCGACCCCCAGCGGAGACAATGCGGATCGATCGCTAGCCTCTACCCTGGGTGGAAGCTCCGAAAGTATACCGCAGCAAACGTCGTCCACCTTTCTGCAGGCAGCACTCGATGGACCGGCCAGCCTTTCCGACAGGGAACGAGGTTTGTAACCCAACTCTTTTAAATGAAAATGCAAGGAATTCAATTTTTAACTTGTTGTTCCAGTACAAAGTCGCAAAAGTATCAGTGCAATGCATAACAACGACGCCAAAATCACTACGAGCATATCCAAGTCCTACGCCAATAACAAAAAGGAGGAACTGATGAAGGTCATCAACGAAGCCAAAGCCAAGTTGGAAAATGTAAGTTCGACACTTTTTTCTAACGATTTTTTAAAATCAAATTTACGTTTTCGAAATTTCATCCAAAATACTTTAATCAATTCGGAACCTAGTAGTTTTAAAAAAGATTCTTTAGGAAACTTCGTTCTTGATGGTGTTTTTGTTCCATTGTAGCGGATCTTTTTCCATAACAAACGTGACGTTAAGTCCTCCTACTCATTAAATGTTGTTCATTCTAAGGTGAGACCTGCGAAAGCTATCATTTGTTTTCTGCACCGGTGGTGTGCTTCCCAGCCTCCCTGCCTGCTAATTAGCAATGCCAACAACGATTATTAATTCAACTGATACAGTCGGCACCGTTTGACTGTGAGGAAACAAATAACTCTGTACTAATAAGCTTCCAATGATCTAATTTTTTTTTTAAACCAATTTCCATTTTTGTGACCGGGTGAAAAGTTATTAAAATTGATTTACGGAATTGTCCGATTTTTTAGAAAATTGAACGTGTCCAAACTTTTTCCAAAACATTTATAAGGCTTTCGATCATTAAAATACTTACACTCACATTAACGCATAAATAAAACAGAAATCGTTATAGCTAAAGCTATAATCATTTAGAATCCGGACAGTTACAAACGTGTGTATTTTTTAAAAAAATTGTTCATTTGATCATTTGGTAATAAAAATGATATTGGAAAGAAAAATGTTAAAAAAAAAAATTTATTATTGATAACAAAAAAAAATCTTGCTTTATCATAAAATCTCTTTTTTATCTTTGCACACTTTTTTCAGTCATGTATCGATCTATCGTTTTTACCATAGAAGCAGAACCTTCGCAAAATCATGGTACACACATGGTAAATTTACACAAATTCACCTGGAAAAACCAATTGGAATCTGGTTGGAAACTTTTCATGAGCAGATATCTCGAAGAATTTGACATCTTAAATTCGGATTTAACACAAATTTTTTTGTCCATCAGAAAACATCTGTCACATTGCGTAAAAACCAGTCGCACAGATTGCGATCCATGGAACTGCTTACTATTAGTTTTTTGCTGGGTGTCTTCTAGTCAAGCAACACTTTTTGCTTGCCGGAGACGGATTTTTTGCATAGTTTAGGGGTCTGCATTCAGTTATTTGCAATAACCATCGTCTTTTTACCCATATTCGAGATCGAGGTAGCCACTCCGATGCTTCCTGAGCATCCTAGAGTGGCTCCTTATACTTCTTAACCATTTTAGACAAAAAATAATTTTTTAAGCCGGCAATGAAGAATTTCCAAGATGGTTTATTTTTACCATGTTTTTTGCATCGTAAATATCTCGAACACACGTTAACTTAAAAATCTGAAAAAATAGGGAAGATAATCCTTTTCATAACGAACACAACGCTGTCAAAATTTTGCATATCCGAACTTTAGGAATGTATCTATTATCGAAATGAAGTGCCCGGACTCTAAATGATCATAGCCTTACAACTCTAAACTTTTTCTTTTTTAAATATTGATTCCTCTACTGATTTGAAGAGTATTAATATTATGATCATTTTACTATATTAGAAAAAAAATTAATTTACAACATATTCATGTGGTAAGAGAAATAATTTTTATGTTAGTTTTCATTTATTTCCAAAAGTGTTGTCTATGGCCGGACACTACAAATTACTTTACCAAAGTTGTTACAAATGGCACAAAAACGTAGTAAAATGACTTGCACAGGTTTTGTAAGTGCGGTTTTTTGAATACTGAACATTCTATGAAGCCTATCATAGAACTTTTTTTAGACAAACCATTTGTCTATGTCCGGACAGCAAAATTTAGAGTTTCTCAGAGGACAAACATATTTTCGTTTTTGAATCATTACCTTCTGTTATCCATTTAAGATTGCTATAGAGATGAAGACATTAAAGTTTCAAGTTGAAATCATGTTTAATTTTGAATATTTTCTTGTCCGGTCATAGACAACTGTTGTGGCCATGAAAAGCCATAGGACTGTAAGGAGAAGGGGCCTTGGCGAAACTATCACTGCTTGCCCTTTCCTCTTCTGGGATTGGGTTGTGACGACCTCTGGTGGTTGCCAAACAACGGAGGCAGATCCGCGGACTGTCTGCAAGGCCAGGTCGATGTGAGCGCATGGGAAAACTACCACTGATGGTCCGCTCCCCTCGTGGGATTGGACTTTTTTTTCATTAGTTGATCACCTAGGTGGTAAATCCTTTTCACGGATTGCAATCCAAGGCGCGGCGAGCCACAGCGTCCCCCCAGTTTGCAACTCTGGGTTTATGGGTGCAGTTGGACGACTGATACTATGTACCCCTACGCCATAAAGTCCACCTGGGGCCGCTGACCTTTGTTCCCACCTCGAACTGTTTGACACACTTTGCTTCAATAGTGGGAGGTCAATTCGCGCTAGTGCGCTCCAAGGCAATACTCGTTTCCGAACCCTCTATCAGCAATACCTCATTCTAACACAACTCGATGCGCAACCCCTCCTCTGACGAGTTAGGACCCGACATCTCATCGTGTGAATGAGATCCCCACGCAGTGCACCTACTAACTTCGTGAATCCAGTCCGGGAAGGCCGGAAACACAAAGCGAGTTGTCGACGACACTTTCTCTGTTCAAACCCGCGGGTAGGGGGGGTAAGCCCCCTAAGCCACGTGTAGGACTCAGACTCCTCCGAACTCACAAATAGTGTTGACTTAAGTCACCACTCAGCGCAACTACTCGATCTTCAAGTCGGGCGCTTTATTCACCCGAAGCGCAGATCGAGCTATAGACCGCTCTCATCAGGTCACACTCGCGGTTCAGGCGCAACAATTCCCGAAACGCGTGTCGAACCCTGACACCTCCGGCAAACCGTGCCTCTCAGACACTGACGTGTAAAACACGTCTCAAGTGATCGGCCCACTTTTGGCCACCACTTTGCGCATCTACTCGTTTTGCGAGTCGGGTCTATACCCACCGAAACGCGAAACGAGTTGGCGATCGCTCTCCCTCTGGTCACGTCCGCATATCAGGGTCATGACCCCCCGAAAGCGTGTTGGACCATCACGCACACACCCAAGTACTGGTACCTAAGTACCCGGGTGCACCACTTCTTCCGCGCGGGTTTGGCAGACCCGTCGACAGCCTCTAGTGGGTTTGGTGTAGTTGGGTGGGTGGGTGTAGGTGGGATTGGACCTGAACAGACAACCATGCATGGTTGTCCCATCAGTGGAGGCAGGTCCTTATGACGCTGGCTAGCGGCCAAGGCTTGAGGGGTCTCGATCACCTGGTTGACCAAGATCCAAACTCTTTCGTATGGGCTCTGAAAAGAGCCGATTGTGGCAGCTGGATCGGGAGCAAGGCGTTAGAACGAGCGAAGAAAGAAGGCACTAGTTTCGGCCTATAAACTATTTTAGTTCTCTGCTTTACTATTAACATTCTTTTCCTCCGTCCTATCTTGACGATATGGCGGTTTGACAACGATTGACGACACACGGGCGGCAGTGCGCGTTTTTATATCTTTGACTGGTCGGCTGCTGCTCGCTGATTGGCCGACGACTCTCATCTCTTCTCTCGCGCTCTCCTTCCAACTTTCAGTCCGCTCGTCGGACCAGGGTTGCCAACATTTTTTCCCAAAATTCAAGAAGCTTGAAAATAAAAATCAGGCTAACGTAAAATGATCGAGCTGTGTGCTCTTTTTTGCTCACCGTTGTAAAATGTTGTGGAACTGATATACATGATCTATATATTTCTATAGAAATGTGAACGAATGTTTATACGACAATCATATTTTCCAGTCATTAATCTTCTAGTTAAATAATTTTGATAAAAAGTACATTTGCGTAAGTTGCTCACTTTGAAACACAAATCAATTGCAAGCTTTGACTTTGAAGTTATAGTAATTTTATTAATTTTTCATTTTCCCGCGCTCTGTTGAAATAATATCCCAGTGAAATTTCAAATTAAGATGAATTCTAGATATTTTTCAAACTAAAAGTTAAAACGCTTTGCAGTCTTCAACAAAAAAGTAAAAAAATATAAAAAAAATTGATCAATGATTGATTTTGCATTACACCGTTTTTCTTGAAACGCCTTATCAGTAAAACTGGATGCGATAGACAAAGTCTGACAAAAACTTAGACTTCAGGATACCTAAATTTTCTAAAACAATGATAGAAGATTTGAATCCGATAGAGTGTGAAGTTATTGAGTTCAAGGTTGGAGTAACGACGACGACGGAGCACTGAATTTCTATTGAATTTTGAACGGATATGTACTAGTTTCATGTGAAAACTAAAAAATCAGGCAAAATCAGGCTTATTTCCAAAAATTGGGGAAAATGGGGCTTTAATTAGGTTATCAGGATGAGCCTTCAAAAATCATTCACCACAATACAAATGCAAAATTAAGGCGATCCTCTCCGTACTACTAGACAAAGCTTTCGATGCCATTCATTAGTTTCCCAGCAAACATTTAAGAAGGTATATCGCAGGAACAACAGAATTATTCAAACAAATATACCAGATGAAAAGATTGTATTAAACTTACCAAATAGCATATAACTACAAAAGTGGAGGCGATATATCTACAATAACAAGATTCCAACTTTTTGAAGACATTTTTACGAATTGACTAAACTGCTATCTGATTCAACTTTTTTGGGCAAATCTTTTCGTAAATGAATGATAGAAAACTACTCAATACTAACGTTATTGACGATGGTTATTGAAAATGTCTTAATAGTCGATTTGGATTATCATTCCTTTAAGATTTCATGTTAGCTGGGTTATCTTTACAGATTGGATTACCATATTTCAAACAGCATATTAGGCTGCTATTCACTTTATTTCCATGGTATTGAAACATTATTGGGATAATGCGTTTTCAAAAAATGAATGTTGTCCTGATCATCAAATCCTGATATAAAAAGACTAAATGGATCAGGATGAATACCATTAAATGAGTTAGCAGACCAATAATTTCAGCTGAATGTGGTACAGACCCTCATAAGTGAATTATTCACACTAAGGCTCTTTTAAGAATGAGCTATTATACCTGGAGATGATATTCAAAAAAATATTACACTGGTTTTTCTTGGTACTTCTTTCCTCCTTTATAACTCCTTCTAGGCACATACGTTAGTTTAAAAACATCCGTTACTTCGAACCATATATTCAGGAAAAAATCTTATAAACCCGCACATGGAATACGGGAAAATAGACACAATACTCAAAAGTAAAATTTTTGCAACAAATTGAAAAGGAAATAACCCATAGTTATGTACACCTACTTTAGGTTGCCAGATTGCCCGGTTTTATCCGGGTTTGCCCAGATATTTAATACAATATTTGGGAAAAGTTCGGCCTGGCCCGCTTGCCTGAATTTCATCGGAAAATGCCCGGATCTATTTACTTTATTTGGCAAATAAAAAAAAAAATTTGCTGTTAAAATTTTTACTTTACCTACGAAACCAATTTTTTTTTCAAAATAATCATGAAAGGTTATTTGAAACCCTAAAATTCGGTTTAAAATCTGTCGATAATTTTTGATGTAATTTTTTCAATTTTTTTTCTTGATTTTTGCTGAGTGATTTCAGGATTTTGGCTAAATTTGCCCGGATTTTTGGTCGTCAATTTTGGAATCAAATGCCCGGATTTTGATGGCATTCATATAAAATTGCCCGGATTTGTACGGCTCGGATACGTTCTGAAAAAATTCTGGCAACTTTAACCTATCTACTTCAGAAAATCTGATAATTAGTGCTAATACCAAAAGGTTCTGAAAGGATCGAGTCATCTTACCCTCTTGTATAACCAGTGTTTCAATCACAAGCGAAAATGTAGACGTGATACTGAAAATTCTCGTTAAAACGAGAGGAAGACTCGGTGTCCCTATTTCCGTTTACTATGGAAATACATAGTGTACTCAAATAACAGCAAGAAAAGACTACGCATTTCAGCTTTTCGGCTTAATGACTTTTAAGAGTAGAAGCATACAATGGTGGCAAATTTTTTTAAGTTTGTGATTGAATCAACATTTGCAAAAAAGTGCCCTATATTTTTCTCTAATGATAAGTGAAAGTTTGGATTTAATCTGATAATTTCCTGTTTAACAAGATTCATTCAACTTAAAATGAATTTGGATTTAAAGGTTTGAATTTTGTAACATTTGAGATCAGCTACAAGTTTAGCAGGACATTAATACAGTTAAGAAAGCTTTCATTCGGTTTTTAGGGGTTAAAAAAGTAATACGCTCTGTATAAACGATCTGATGTTAGAAAACCACAATTTTCCTAACATAAAACTACATGGACACTACTGTGGACAACGACACATTATTAACCACAACAAATTTAACATTAAACCTTTCACGTTAAATCACATTAAACATCCATGTTCGTCATCCAAAAAAAAAATCCTTATTTTCGATTACCTTACCTGTTCCCATTCACGATAAAAATAAATTTGACGCTCCACTTACCTTTCTAGGTTGGTTACCGATCCGGTTTGCGCGCTAGTCAAAGTATATCCGATCTGAGCCACTCGGCCATGATGAGCGGCAGTCCCGGTGGGCCCGGCCGATTGCAACGGTTAGGTGGTAAGTTTGTCGGTTTTCCGAAATTTTTTCTCTAGAAAAAGAAATTTTATTTTGTCCAACTTGTACCCTCAAGATACTATAAGTCTAGAAAGTCATACACCAACGACACCCCTTGTTGTGTACTTATTTTTGATGGTGGTGGATTTTATTCTTTTCTTTTCTTTTCTCAAAACTAAAACTTTACTTTTCTTCGACCGCTTGACTAACATTTGTCACGTGTATTTTGCTTTTGTTTTTATTTCATTCTAATGGTATTTGGTAACAAACGCTAAAACGCTAGTATTTAGGATCATATTGTTTCGTAAGGTTGTGGATTCAAAAAAAAATCAACAGCTAGGTTATTGGTATCAAACACGCTATTCACCTCTGTACAGTTTTATACTTTTGTTCTTGCTACTAGCGTGTCCTTTAAGTTGAAAAAAGTAGAACGACTTTATCCATGCAAACATGTCAGACGATTTACAAGTTTTTGTTTCAATTTAGTCCAAGACTGTAAAAAAGGAAGCGCTTAAACCGCTGTTCTTTTTCTATTTCATCACATGCTGCTTGTCCACTTTCAACTGGTCGTAACGGTAAATTTTGATTAAAACATTCTAAAGGTGATAATTCTTACTACTGTCGAAACAATGCTGCACAGCAAAATTCATCAGTAAATAGTTTTAATTACTTGAACTGTGCTGCGCCAAGGTCGCGGATAGTTCAGAATTGCGCCATGATCAATCAAATTCAACAAGAGCTTCCACCCTATCCTAAAAATCTCGGAATATACCCTGCCCAGCAACCTGATGAGGAAGAAAGTGACGAAGAGAATACTACGATTCGGCCGGATAAGTTGGAGCTTCCGGAATTGCCTCCGGTCCCAGCAGATAAGCTGCGGAAGCATCCGGGGATATTAAAAAACTACAAATCGTGTCCCGTATCTCCGGTTCACGAAGAACAGGAGTGGAGTATGTTATCGACTCATCAGGATGGTGGAGAAGTTCCGGGTGCCACCGGAGAAGGATCTCGACAAAGATCGCATCGACAGGGTCGGCATTCGATGTACTACGAAGACGCTAAAACTATTCTGGATATGATTCATTCCGATACGGAAAAGATGATCCAGGAAATTACTAGCAAGTACGGTGATTTGGACGATTTGGAGCCCAAAAAGTCCACAAGCGAAGGCCCCCAACAGCCAGCAATTTCCTCGGATGAACAATTTAAGCACTTGGACATGAGCCGAGACAATGTAGAAGGTTTGAAAAGTACCGCTAGAAAGGAACGACATGAGTTTGGTTTTTTGGAGGAAGATCCCAACTTCAGCTCCGATTCCCTAGAAGACTGCAGCTTAGACTTAGACATTGGTAAGACTGAACAGAGTAAAAGTAAACGTAACACCTGTGCCAAACATCAGAAGCGCCAAGATTCACTGCCAAAGCGTTCCGTTTCGGATTACTTCATGTACGACAACTTTCAGCCGGCTGTTCCTTATCGAAATGTTTCCCTGTCGGATATCCTGGATGACGATAAGTGTCGGCAGAGTGTTGAAAATAGATTTCTGGAAACGCAACGCCACTCAAGTGCCAGCTTTTTCCTAGGCCAACACTATCCAGAAAACCGGAAAAGTCAGGAGAGTTTGCTTTCCGATGAATACGGTAGTGGAGGTGTCAGTTTCTGCAACAGCATGGAGAGTATACTGTCGGATGATTCCGAGTGCAAAAGTGCCCCGTTGGAGGTTCTGTTCGGTAGAATCAAACGTGATCGTAACTACAGTGCCAATTATGAATACAAAATTGAAGCCAATTGCAACTCAAAATCGTACGGATCAAGTCCTAACGCCAGTAGTGGCTTCGATTACTACATGCAGGGTAATTATTTCAACAGGGATGCCCCGGAAACCTACACTTTAGACAACTTGGAAGCTAACCGACGAATCGCCGAATCGCGATCTCCGAAACACAAACGCCAAGCAGTACCAGGAATGCCAACCTCAATCAGTTATCCTAGATTCCTGTCCAGTTCAGCAATAACAGCCGCGGAGCTAGCGGAAGAAGATGAAGACTTCATTCCTTCTTTGACGTCTAAAGCCGCACAATACGGAGGCGCTACGGTCAAAAGTCTCAGCAAAGACTTTGCCAATCAACGCAAGCAGATGAACTCCAATCCTATGTACAACTGTGAAGGCAATGAGCTCTTCGTCAGGAAAACTGTAAACGCAACTAACCAAATCACTCGTTCGGATATTTTTGGACACGAATCTTCCTCCGTCTACGTGATGAAAAAATCCTGTAGCTTCGAGATCGAAATGGGCGGTCGGCGAATCGCAAGGAACGCCAAAAAGTTCGAACAAAATCTGCAACGTTTCGAACAGGAACGGCAACAGTTTGGTACGGATCGGTATCGACTCGGAGCAACCCTGGAAATGGATTACGTTCCCCACAAACCACCGGTAGCACATCGAAGGTCTTCCAGCATGAAGGGTCGCGGCAGGGTACGCTCCAAGGAAAAATTCAACACAATCATCGGTCAAATGTCTTCCTCCGTATTCGAAGATAATCGATTGCGGGACTTTGTAAACAAAGATTACATGCCAAAAGATCTGAACATCGCACCGGGTTGTTCCAAGATTCGGAACCTGGATACCGGTGAAGAGAAATCCTTCGAAATCTACGTTGCCGAAAAAGGCGTTTGTGAGGACGACAACATGGATAGCCTAGAGCTTCTGTCGAAGCCGGATATGCGAAAAGAGAATTCTGTAGACTCCCTGGACGATCTAGGGCACCAGCATCAAACAGAAATACCCGTTAAAGGTCGAACCGATTTGGAAAAACTAGTCGATTTTAGCCTGATAGCTTCCTCCGAAGAGTACAGCAAATTTTTGGACATCGAGAAGAAAATCGATATCATCAACAAACTAGTAGAAATGGAGGAACGTAAACTTGAACAAGAACGCACAGCCAAAGAGAACCGAATGAAACCTTTCGAGTGTGATACTCGCCAGAAAGGCTACGTCAAAAGCCTTACCGAAAATTTCGACAAACTCGCTCGGCAAGCCCAGGAAGAGCTTGACTACGAAAAGAACTGGCACATGACGACCGGAGCGAAGATGAAGAGGAACTTCAGTCTTCCCGACGTTCTAGAAGGAGCGAAGTTCCAATCGTTGGAATTCGGGGACATTGATGATTTCTTCAAACAGAAGGACGAGGAAGAACTGTCGGAGAAGGATGAACACTCGCTGAGCTATGCCGAGGGTGAAGGTTCGAGAGTGATGTAATTTTAACCCTGTTGTATAGTGATTTTTTTGTTTTTTTTTTCTTACATTATTGATGTTTGCGTTTCTGCTCGTTTATCGTTCGGATTTTCATTGAAATTATCCGATCGTTGTTTCGTTTAAAATGAGTTATGTGCGAGAATCGATCGTTCTAGCCGATGAAATGTGTTGCATGGAAGTCTCTTGGTTAGGTTGGCTTTTTATTCATTTCGATATTTGCTAAATTTTTTGGTAGATCATTGCGCAAATGCTATCGATGGGCTTTTATATATAATTTATTTGTTAAGGTAGAACCTGAAATGTTGAAAATATAATTTGGAAGATTTGGATGAAATTAAGTAAAAAGAAGCACAGCTAATGAACTAAGCTACCTCTTGCATATTCTCATTCCAGACGTTCGACTCAAGCCTGACTTCTCCTATAATGACTAAAGGTCACAGGCCTCTGCTCGTAATAAGTTTAGGATTCCATCTCCTTCCATTATCCTGGAGTCGCCCATATTACTGCTCACGACCAGGGCTTCGCGCTACGTTTCAAATGATTTCTGACGAAAACGTAACCCTGCAACGGTTCAAATGACTCACACATCGTAAACGACTTCTCTACTCCTGGTATCGTAGTTTTTACCTGCGATGGCCACTGCAGAAAAAGTAAAGTCTCATCCCCATAACTTTAGTTGTAAAGCACGATATTACTCGTATACTACACGGAAGTGGAGATATCCTATCGAAGCGCGTAACTTACCTACGGCATCAAATACGCCGCAGATGATGCTTAAGCTTTAGCTTTAGCTCAACCGTGTTATTGGAAGCTTTTTACTGAGATGCTCACCGGCGATAGTTATTCTTCACCGTTCGCAGTTAGCGGCAGTCCTCTATCAGGGCCATCATAATACCGGCGAACACATAGCTGCAAAGTGCTTGGGCCTCGCACTTCCTGTGCAGAACATGCCGAGTCTTTGCGGGTCCAAAGCCAGCCAATATGCTGGCAAGTGCCCGTTTGAACTTTGTACAGAAGTCAACAGACAGAACCTTGTAAATCCCGTATTTAAGTAACCAATCCATGTTGGAGGCCATGAGTCCGAAGCTGAAGTGGTACTTCATGAAGCATCGGCGATCAGTCATAAATTGCGTCATGAAGAAGTCGACTTCGCCGGGTTTTCTTTTTCTTCCAATCCAGATCCCTAAGTTTGGCATCAGACGATTTGTCCGCCTTACTTATTAGGAGCTGTTCCACAGCTGCTAGTTGGCCACTACTATGCGATAAGCTTAAGAAGAGACGTTCCGATATACGCTGTCAATCTGTACATCCTTTAGTCTCCTAATACTCTCCGTCTGCAGCATCGTATCGCTTAGGCGTTCGCCATAATCCGCGTAAATGCGGCTACAGCTTTCCACCAGGGATCTTCACCCTGTGAGCGTTGATTTGTGTCCAAATTAGGATTGGTCGATCTTGGATCGATCCTTGGTAGATCGATCTTTTCAACTCCGATTTTCAATTTTTTGTATCGATTCTTCGGCCAGGAAAAAATCGATTAAATCGGTTTATTTTCGATTCGATCTTTCGATCTTTTTTTTTCTTATTTAGGGAAAATAAGAGCATAATGGCAACCTTAAGGAGGACGCTCATTAAACCATAGAAAACAGCTATAACATGTGAATTACATCATTTTTGTTCAAACACTAAAAAAGTCAATTTCCTTACTGGATGAAACTTGAAAATAGTAGATATAAACGTTTAAATTTGCATTTTGATTTTTTGGGCCGAAATCTGAAAATCAGTCTCTGTAGGGGCAGTACATATAAGCACAATCAATCGGGGCACGATGTGCGTTTTCTGCCGTAGAATATAGCAGCGAATTTAATACGATGAATTCAACTAAATTATAGACCTGCAGTTTGACTAGTTTACATCTGAGGGTTTACCTATTGGTAAGGTGTCGGAGATAATCAGAAAACTCGAGTTCGATTCCTGGTCGAGCCGAATTTTTTTTTCATTGAGTATTCATGATCAGTTTAAAAAAAAAGAAATTTTTAATTCATTTCATTACAATTTAGAAATTTATTTCCAAATCTATTGAATTAGGTGCAGCATGGTGTTTGTGATTGATTAAAATTAAAAAAATTGCTAGATTTTGCTAATCTTAAGAAATAAAAGCGATTTTCCAAAAATTTTTTTTTTTTCAAAAATTTAAATAAATGTGATTCTTGTTTTTTTCCGCATATTTTGTTCTATACCTCACATTAACATTAAAAAATCTCAATAAAAATTCCTTGAAATAATTTCTATTAAACTCTTAAATATTTATTGCCATTACATTACTCAGAAATATCAAAGCGCCTTACATAAAAGCGCTTGAAATTTTTCCTTTCCATATGTAGAAAGATTATACGAATTTTGCGCCATTTTTGCATATTTTTAATAAAAAGCAGTTCCCTCTTGTTACAAATGGAAAAGATCGATTAATCGGAGATCGATCTTCAAGCTCCGATTTTTTAGATGGATCGATCCCAGAACCGTTCATCTGAATCGATCTTGGAGATCGATCTTTTCCCGAAGATCGAACAATCCTAGTCCAAATGGCGCTATTGAAGGTGTTCTTCACGTCCAGGGTAAAAACCGCGCAGAAGCATCTCTCCTATTGGTCAGCCTCGCTCCGTTCGCTATCTCAATGACAGCGCGAATGCTTCTGACCTTGGTTGGTCAACAGCGTTGCCAGGTCTACGGATTTCCACGGATCTACGGATCGATGCTTGAAATGTACGGATTTTTAGCATTTCAAACGGATTTTCTACGGATGATCGAAAAAATATAGGGATTCTGCGGATAAACGATAAAGTTCTACCTGACGTCCAAAAAAAAGGTCATAGAGTTTCATTTTGCCGAAATCAGTATATTTTTCGATTTTCGTGAAACCTACGAATTAAAGCAGTTTGCAATCTGGCAACGCTGTTAATCAGCTCCATTCAAATCCAACAGCGTGTTGTAAAAATCACACTGATATCAGTGATATCTTCTACGATTTGTAGAGCACATTATTTACTTCCTTCCGATAGGCTCTACACTCGTATCCGAGTGCAGCCGAAGCCAAGTGCCGGGCGAAACCGCGGCGCCTCAATAACAGAACTACTGTAAGAGAAGGAGAAATCCAGAAAGAAAGAAAACACATCACTGAAGTTCCAATTTTTTTCTTCTCTTCCTATCGCAGTAGGCAAACAAACAGCGCAAAACGAAATTTCTTTTTTCTTCTTTCTCTTGTTGGGAAAGAACCAAACCAACTGAGTTGCTTCAGAACTTCGATTTGGTCGTCTCAAGTCTCAACAGAGCTGGGCCTGTGTTTCAGAACGAAAAGTTACAGAGTTGCATTTTCAAACCGCTTGGGGAGAAATGGACAACCGTGTCACTGCACTGACTGTGCTTTGACCTTCCGGGGAACAGTTCAGTTTGTTTGTTGAAGAGTCCGCATCACCCTTGATTTACCTGCATCTGGATCCTTCTCTGATTCATCGTCTCTTACACCTTGCCGCTATGCCGACAGGTCTCATGGGGGCTGATCCCCCCTTTTGTGGGGAATGATTTTTAATAGAATTATTAATGGAATTTTGGTGAAGTATACATTCTAATAGGAAGAATATTAAATAAAAGTAATGGAAATTATAGACGGAAAGATTAGATAAGGAAGCATGATTGTGTTGAAAATGAGCCAAGAGCGTTCCACTTCACGTTACATCAACTTCTTGCCGTACAAGACCATTTGTCACGCTCCGTATAATTGTCTAGAAAAAGCAAAGTCGATAGGTCGATCATGATACATGGATGGATCAAAGCACGTTTTTTCGTACCCCGATCGGATAAAAGGCAATGCAACGCTGGCCCAAGTGAAGTTTTCTATTTCGAGCACTGGAAAATGCAATGAAAGATTTAACGCAGGTTTCAGTGGTGAAAAAGAGTTATCTTTATTCAGTTTTCGTCAGTCTAGTCCTTCAACTACAGTCTATCACATTAGCGATATATATTTATCATTCTCAGACTAAATCGATACCTTCACTTTTGATGTTTTCATTATCGTGCTGAGTTACCAAGAACCTAGTCTGAGTTATTTGACTTCACAGTGTGATGATGTAAACATTTGTACTGTCATCATTGTTCCAGCAATCATCAATTGCAGAGGAACCAAAACAAACAATGTTTTGGTTCTGCTCGTAGCAGCAGGAATCGTCTGCTGCTGTTCCGGATGCCGTAGGAACCGATAGGAAACCGTAAGTTTCAACACCACCTCTCATTTGGTAAATTGAGAATACTGAACAGCTTAGCGTGCCTCGCCCTTGGTAACGCCTTTGAGAACGCATCAGCTGGCTGATCCCCGTAGAGATGTGTCTCAGCTGACCGCTTCTTACGATCTTCCTGATGAATGCATACTTCACGTCCAGATGCTTCATCCGCTGATAGGTCCGCGCTTCTTCCAGGTATTGGATGCAAGGGAAGTTGTCCTCCATTAACGTGAAAGAAGTGCTAACCACAACCAATTCATCAACGAAGTTTTTCAACCACAAACCTTCCTTGACTGCATGGTGAAGGGCTCCTATCTCAGCTTCGGTCGACGACAGACTGACCGTCTGCTGACGTTTCGTTGACCTCGAAATAAGATTTCCGAAGATAATGAAAGCGTAGCTTGATACAGATCTTCGATTATCGGATCGTGCTTCCAAGTTCACGTTTCTGCGGAATACCAACGCCGTATCGTTTATACCTCGAAAGTATCGCAAAATACGCTTCAGGCCTTGCCAGAGCTTATCCGCCGTGCTGGCCTGGTACTTGCTCAGTGCTCTAACCGCAGCACAGATATCTGGTCTCGAAAATGTCGCCAGATATTGTAGACAACCAAAAAATTCTTTGAATGGCTGTTCAGTGATAACCTCACCATCGTTGAGCTTCGTCGAGCGAACGTTCGTATCGAGCGGTGTTCCAATAGTTTTACAATCGGCCATACCAAATCGCTGCAGAACATTTTCGACATATCCTGCTTGCGAAATCTCGATGATATTCTTGGTAATTGATCATTACCAAGCCTTCCAAGCTCGGTCTTGATCCAGATAACCTCTAAAACGGTTTTCACGACAATCAGGATATCATCCACATACAGGATAAGGGTGAGTGCACTCTTGCAGGACCGGTAAACGCAGCAGTCACTCTTCAACGGATAGAAACTAAGCTTTCTTATCAAGTCGTCGAATCGCTGGTTCCAAGCACGACCCGCTTGCTTCAAGCCGTAGAGGCTTTTCCTTCAATCGAACAACCTTCGAGATGTGCGGAATGACTCTTTGTGATAGATTTACTCGCCTTCCAATCGGTCGTTAAGCTGAGACTACCGGCGTAGAAGACATTCATGATGTACATACTTAATAACCATGTCAATAGATAAGGGGGTGCTGCATTCGAAGGCCATCAACCTCCTTTTGGGAGAGCCGGCCTTCACACGAATCAACATCTTATCCAAACAGATTTTGAACTATTCGCTCATAGTTGTCATCATTTCGGTGTAGCTTGTGATCTTCTCCATCATTTCATATCTTCTCATCGAAGAGCTCAGCCTTCCGAGTCACTCGTGGTTGCTGAGATGCGCTTCAATTCGAGGATTATCTCAACGCAATGTGTTCAGTTAATCATTCTTACATTGTCGTCTAGAGCATACGTCTCCTTCAATGCTTTGACCACTTTTTCACCACGATCGGCTCCCCTCTGCCCTTCACTTGGCTAGACCTAATTTCAGAGTTTAGCCATTGCTGAGTTTATGATCATCCGTTTCCTGCCAGATCACCGGCCGTTTTTTTGAAGCATTTTAGAGTCACAAACTCACTTCCCGTGGTTTGAACGATGGCACCGATCATCATCGGGTGATTTGGTAAATCGGTCGTCGGGCTTACCCAGGGGACTCATAAGCACCTTATTCGGGCTGAGGAACACCGTCACCACATGGGGAAGTTTGTCCTTCACTTTGCAGGCTACCTCAGTGAACGCCGTTAACCTTTACTGCTCCCTATGTGGGTTCCATCTTAAAACGCGGATTCCCATAGATATGGCCCTCGGGATATCCCTTTAGGAGGGCTTCGCCTGGACCATTACGAGGCCTAGACTTAGAAGTAGATCTGACTGCCGCATCCACTAGATGGTCGGTCCTGCGACATTCGACAAAACTCCCTCCGGAGACTTTCCCAAGTTTAACGGGACGAAAGACAGCAACCCTCTTTCAACTTTTAGTTTCTGGTAGATTTTACTCCCTTCACTAAGACAGCATAGAGGGCAAAATTCGCTATATCCAAAATGTCCAAATCTTCCGGAGTAGGCTGCGGAAATGTTGGAACGCTAACGATATGTGGAATATGGTGAAATGCAAGCAGAAAACATAGAGTACCGTAGGGCAGACTTGTAAACCATCGACATTTTCTCTGACAGTCGCACAGCCTGCTTTTATCAGTTTCATTGTTCGTGCCATCAAACGAATGCGACCGAAAACTTGCCGAACAGTCGACTACCATCAAACGAAACGACATTCATTCTTCTTTGTGTGATTGTCGAACGAAATTTCGTGTCTTGGTACACGAGAGGGATAATTTGATGGTCAAACGACCATAATTCCTGACAGTTTACGACATCGCCTATCTCTTTCACGCAGAAGACATACAGACTCAATTAGCAAATGCAATCTTTTCTATTCACTCCCTCCTGTTGAAAAAAAATTCGCCACTCTGCAGCGCCGGGTGATGTTTGGATGTGTTGGTCGAACAATGTGGAATGATTATCTCGATCATCTACGCAAGAGGGATGAAAGTCGAACGACTAACCACCACAAAGATCAAAATTTCATTTGACTTTTTTTTTTGCTCTCCGATCAAACGATTGCGCTCTCCACGATTGTCACGAATGATGTGTGGTGATAGTCTCCGGAAAAATTCAAACGATGGTGACCACTTACAAGCCTGCCGTAGGGATGCAATTCGGGTCCCCTAATTTTTCTGTTTCATTCGAATACCCTATTGCTATTTCTTTCGTGTACCAGATTTTATAGAACCTACAATAAAACGGACAAAATTCTCAAGTGTGAATAAAATATTCATCATGAATTAGAACGATTACATGTTTGAAAAATGAAATAATCAAGAATGATATTCAGAACATAGGTAATTTAATTCTGATATGCTGAATTCTCTTCAAATAATTCATAACTAAACTGCATCTCCTTGTTAATGTTAGACTATGCTTCTTGATCTTATGCTTGTTGCAATAATCCCTTTATCCGAGCTAACTTTTCTGCCTAAAATCCTGTAACCATTTTTGTATCTCCGCTCCTAAACTTTCGAAATCCCATTCGTTAATCCCTACTAGAGTGTCATTCGAAAGCCATTTTTTGCGACGATTTTTCTAGATTGAAAAGTTGTTACCTAGAGAACCGTAAACCAGCAGCATATAGTTATCGATAATATTCATTGTAATATTAAAAATGTAATAATACTTTGCACCACATAACGTGTAGCGTTCACTGTAATTAGAAATCTTGTAACTACCATAAAAATGCACCCTATAGTTTTATGCATTACATAGACATTGTACTCTCTATACTCTCACTCTCGTTTCAACTATGTTAAACTTTCAAACAAACTTCAACGTAATAAACAGGTCTCAGAATACAAAACTAATGCAAAAATTTCGTTCTTCCGGTCGTCGACCTTTTCCCCCGAAAACACACTTCCTTCTCCTTGAAACCGAAAACAAACAAAAAAAATCCCCAAATTTTTTATCTCTTTCTCCGGTATCCGGCAACTTCCGTAGGCGGTAATCCCAGAAGCTTACTCTCTGCGCAAGATAGTGATGAGTCATCGATTAGACGTGCTTGCTCGCTTAGTGATTTGAGTATGGGAAAAGGTAAACCAAACAACAACAAAAAATTTTTTTTCGTCTATCTCTCTTAACCAGTTTCCTTGGTATCAGTTTAGATTTATTTTTGAAAAAAAGGTCTTTTAAAGCTCTTGTGATAGATTATTTGAAATAGATATACCTACATAGATTCCGATAAGATTCCAAACTACCAATGACTTTTGTAGCTATCTCAAACTTAAAAATCTTGTTAAGTATGTAGTACTATTTTACAAGATTATCAGCAATGCGAAGGCTGACTAAACACAACCAGTTTTAGTTGTTAAAATACCAATACAAAAAATAAGCACACAGTTAACGTTTTCACTGACAAAAACAAATCTCTTCAGTGTTTGCTTCTATATATTTTGATCACAAGCCAGCTTGTTTTTTTCTCTTGCTTTGAGCAAAGGTAGTTTCGATGTTTTGTAATCTTTGCACGAGTCTCTGCAAATGCTTGATCTCATTATTGGTTCTCCTAATAACCCTTTACAAAATTTTCAAATTCGCCAGCAACAAACTACAAACCGATACCCAGCGGACGAAGTCCGGCACAGCCTCGAAATGTCCCGAAGCGAAGCACTTCCTCGGTTGGCAAAGGCGGAGCTTCACTGTCCTCCGGAATGGGAGTCCGAAGCGTGTCCGTTGGCACCTTGAATCAGGCGGTGAGTATTCTCTTCAACTATAGGTATTTATGCTGAGAAAATTTTAATGAAATTCCTTCCTCCTTGCAGAGCGACTCCGAGACGGAACCTCTATCGGCAAACCGTGGCGGAGTGTTGAAACCGACAATCAGTTCCCAGAACAAGATCAACGGAACCACCGGTACCAATGGCGGCAAATACATCAACCCACGCAGTGCGGCCGGAATCATCAACCGGCGGAAGGGTCTCCAGAGTGCCTATAGTAGTGGTATTGATCCTCCCTCAAATAACCCGTAAGAATTCTTTCCTTACAACATACCATCATTCCAGTGAACATCTCATCGACCGGTCAGGATGAGTCCAGCTCGGAAGAATCTCCCACCAGTACCAGTGTGAATGTGGCACCGACCAAACCGGCCGTGCCACCAAGACCCCGCAGCATCGCCCTGGATCACCACAAGCGGATAGCCGGGGTCAATGCTAGCTTGAATGCCAAGAAAACCCCGGTCGGAGCTGCAGGAGGTGTAGCCGGTTCCAGTAGTCATTTGGACATGGAAGGCCTGCTACTGAAGGATGGCGATTTGGATAATGCGGATTGTGAGTCCAAATTTTGTAAAACAGAAATTCAGTTCTCTAATATTCATCCTTCATTTTAGTAACAAACCAGCTGTGTTCGAACATCATCAACCAGCTGGTACAGACGACGAGCTCGGTCATTCAGCTGCACCAGCGGCTGAAGTCGAACGACGAATCGAGTGGTGGAAGCGGACGAAATGCCAATTCGCTCATGATCAAGGAGCTGGAGAATGCGGTCATCATGACGCAGAATATGCTCACGAAGGTTACGAACAGGTAGGTTTTTGCTCTAAAAGAAGGTTAGATATTTGACGAATTTGATGATTACATGATTATTTTACCTTCTGAATTACACTTGGTAACTCTTAATTTTAAATAATTCGAAAATTTCGTAACATTAAATGTCCAAAGAGAAATCATCGAAGACATCCGTTTGGCTGTCGTAACCAATCCCTCTTCCTTTCATGTATTCACCGATGATCTTATTTCTACCTTCGAGACGAACTCTGATCGATAGTTGTTCTCCTCTTATTCTATGCGTTTTCGTACCTAGCGAAACTTCAATTCCTGAAAAAAAATATCCTGTATTTTCTCAGACATCAATAAATGGGAAAATTGCCTTAGACGGATAGAATTTTCGGGGAATAGAAAACCGTTTTACCACGAAACTCATCCCAAAGAAAGTCTAAGCATACAGCTTAACTCGTAACGAGTAAACTCGTATTCGAATGGAGTTGTTCCTACTATTGGCGTACCGATCGTATCCATTTCACAAATGCTGATCAAATTCTTATCATTGTAGTTTGTTTCGCGACTCATTTCTTTTCGACGGTGGTATCGTCGCAGATTACAAGCCAAGTCTTGGCTCGTATCAACACAGAAGGCGAAAGTGGACTGTCGGACAGACAGTTCGGTTTTCGGAAAGGGAGATCTGCGGTGGACGCCATCCGAATGGTGACAGAGTAAGCGAAGCGCGCATATAAAATAAGGCGGACAAGTGTTCGTCACTGCTCCATTGTGACCATCGACGTTAAGAATCCCTTCAACAATGCCAGCTGGAAAGCGATTGCCAAAGCGCTTCACAGGATGCATGTTCCCAATACCCTCTGCAGGATAATGGGAAGCTTCTTCGAAAATCGAGTCCTGACGTACGAAACCGAATCTGGGTTACGATCTACTGCCCTAACAGCGGGTGTTCCACAGGGTTCCATACTCGGACCGGTGCTTTGGAATGCCATGTATAATGAGGTGCTAACGTTGAAACTACCAGCGGTCGTGCAGATAGTCGGATTAGCTGACGATATCGTGCTCATGATCACTGGCGAAACAATCGAGGAGGTAGAAGACCTTGCAACGGTGTCCGTAGAAAGGGTTGGAGATCTGGATGGAGGAAGTTAAGCTTCAGATAGCTCACCATAAAACCAAAGTTCTGCTCGTGACCAATAAAAGAGTTGTCCGGCAAATGGAGGTTACTGTTGGAGGGCACACGACATCTTCGAAACAGCAGCTGAAATACTTTGGAGAAATGGTTGACAATCGCTCAAATTTTGGTGCACATGTCAAATACTGTTGTGAAATTGCATCGAAAGTCATAGATTATGCCGAACTGTCATGGTCCAAAGAATAGCAAGAAACTTCACCTTGCGAGCGTAGCACTGTCGAAACTACGAGCGCAACAGATCCAAATTACGGAGCACACATAGCCATGCGAGTTGTGAACGCTGAAAATATTGTGAGGGAAAATTTTTATGAACCAGCTGAACGCTGAAAATCTCTATAATGAAGATGTTAAAAAAAAAATTGTGAGTGAAATGTGTCGCGACGAACAGTCGTGGCGTGCTATAGTCTCTCGCAAATCATGCGCGACCTAATAAGAATCAGGAAAGATGATGAACGGAGAGAGCGAGATATTCAACCAAATTTGACAAGCTAATGGAAGGTCTTGGGCCTTGTATGACATAACAATTCAAAAGCCACGCGATCTTAGGGCGCGTTATAACCCTAATCTGGACTCATACGTGTGGTGGGACTTAAAAGTTCTCACGTACTCAGCTACGATATTTCATGCAGCAAAAGGAGATACCATTCGAGGTGGTCGTGACGGGATTCTAGCTTGGTAGAAAACACTAGACTGTTATGGTTTGAAGTCAAATTTCCATGTTGTAAAAAAAAGCCTAGTCTTGGAGTCATACTCCAACCACACCCGTAGAACCGAGGGGTCGATTGAGAGGCATTTTCCTAACTTCTAGCTACTGGAAAGATTATATCTGAGTGACCTTAAACCTTCGACCAAACATATGAGTCTAGATGAGGGTTTTACCACGCCCTAAGTTCGACGTCTCTAGCTATTTTTTGGACAGTTAGCATAATCCAGTCCCTTTAGTCGATGACTTTCGATGCACTCTCACAACAGTATTTGAGATGCGCACCAAAACTTAAGTGGTTGTCGACCATATATCCAAGGTATTTCGAAAATGTCGTGTGTCCTCTAACAGTAATCTCAACTTGGGCAGAACTTTTTTTCACAAGTATCTACTAGTTACTCCGCAGGGTTGCGATCCGTCAGCCTCATGAGGCGTGAAGCTGTGACTGAGAAGACTTTTGTTCCGTCAGACTCATTTGACTGTTTCTCAAATGAGTTCCTCTTCGTATGCCGGTCACTCATCCCCCAGTCGTGTGATGCTAAAAGAATTTCAAAGTCAAGCATTCACCAATTGCATTCAAACGGCCGAAGACGAACAAGAAACGCTTTTCTTTTTATTGTTGCTCCTGCCAGCAAACTCGTTTTCAGTTTGTGGGCAGCTTGTATAAGCCGCGGATCCAGGAAAGGTCGCTGAAAGCTGCGGGTGATCACCACCTGCGGTGCCAGCACACGTGGCATCGTCGGCTCGGGCACCGGGACCCAAATATTCTGCGCAGGATGACATCGGAGGATCTGGTAAGTGGCTTTAAGATTATTGATTGCGGAATCCGTGTTACATGTGAGAGTTGTCTGAAAGGGAAGATGGCGCGTTTACCATTCCCTGCCTTGGCCGAGCGGAAGACAACAAAGCCCCTGGAACTAATTAACACGGATCTTTGCGGACCCATGCAAACCGTAACGCCATCAAGTAACCGCTACATCATGACTTTGAATTAGATTGACGATTACAGTCGGTATGCGGTGGTCCACCTGCTCAGAAGCAAAGATGAAGCAGCTGGTAGAATTAAACAGTACGTACGGTTGGTCGAAAACATGTTTGGGAGAAAGCCACTTGCCATTCGCTCAGACGGGGGCGGCGAATATGTGAACCGGGAGCTGCGGGTGTTCTACGAATCGGAAGGAATCAAGACAGAGTACACAATGCCTTATTCGCCACAGAAAAATGGGATGGCCGAACGCAAAAACAGGTCATTGCAGGAGATGGCCCTCTCTATGCTTGCGGATGCGGATATGCCGAAGATGTTTTGGGGCGAGGCGGTGCTCACGGCGGCACATCTCCAGAATATTTTGCCATCACGGGTTGTGAGCAAGACTCCATTCGAACTGTGGACGGGTAAGAAGCCGGATGTTGCTTATGTTCGAGTATTCGGTTGCGATGCATACGTCAAGATACCCGATCAGAAGCGCACCAAGTATGACTACAAATATCCGAAAAGCTTACATTTGTAGGGTACACAGAGGATCGCAAAGGTTATCGTTTCGTCGATCGGTCCACGAACAAGTTAACAGTAAGTCGGGACGCCAGGTTTATTGAGCTGGGAGACGGTTCGGAGCAGTCGGCGAAGATAGATAAGCCCGGAGAAGAAGATGAATCGTTGGTGGAACTCCCGGTCCCGGTGCCCGCAAAAGAGGAGGTTCCTGATGAAGCGGATTGTGTTCGTGATGTTAGTGCTATTTCTTCGTCTGTATTCGAAGGTTGCTCCGATACAGTATCGGGGTCCGACGAAGAACAGATTCAGGAGGAGCAGGCACCGCAGCATCCAGTGAGAGCAACCCGCGGAGTTTTACCTGCTCGTTATGGTGACTTCGTCGTTGGTGTTGCTAGGGACTAAATTGAAGAACCTTCGGATTATCGAGAAGTTCTGCAGTGCCCTGAATGGAAAGCAGCGATGGATTTGGATCTAGAATCTCATGCATGGGATTTGGTTCAGCTACCGGAAGGCAAGAAGACTGTTGGGTCGCGCTGGGTGTTTAAGTTAAAACGGAACGAGGCCGGTGACATAGTTAAACACAAAGCCAGACTTGTAGCCCAGGGCTACAGCCAGCGCCACGGAGTGGACTACATGGACGTATTTGCGCCAGTTACGAGACTAGAAACATTTCGAGCATTTCTAGCCGTAGCGGGTAAACGTGGGATGCTGATCAAACACTTCGATGTGAAGACCGCCTATCTACACGGCACAGTCGAAGAGGAGATATTCATGCGGCAGCCTCCCGGATATGCCAACCCCGGGAAAGATAAGCTGGTCTGCAAACTCCGCAAGTCCATCTACGGATTAAAACAGTCAGCGCGCTGCTGGAACCAAGCGCTCCACAACCAAGCTGTTGGATTCAACTAATCGGATATGTGCCTATACATTCGAAGAAACGATAGAGGTGTCATCATGTTGTTGAAATACGTTGATGATATGTTGATTGGCTGCACAAAGGAAGAATTCGTCAACGAAGTGTTCGATTCGATGCGAAAAGAGTTTGAAGTGACAAATTTCGGTACGGTGAAGCATTTTCTGGGGCACGAAGTTCATCGATAGAACGGTTACTACAGTCTGAAATTGTCGGTCTATATCAAGACCATGATCAAGAAGTTCGGTTTTGAAGACTGCAAGCCATCGAATTCCCCAATGGATCCTGGATACGTAACCTCAGATTACTCAAGCCCGCTCTTTGCGGATACGTATCGCTACAGAAGTCTTATCGGTGCCCTATTGTACGTTGCAGTAAACGCTAGGCCAGATGTTGCGGCCAGTGTTTCTCTTTTGGGCCGGAAGGTTAGTGCACCGACTGAAATGGACTGAACACCCGCAAAGCGCATAGTTCGTTACTTGAAAGGCACGATGGAACTACGGTTGAGATTCGCGCCTGGTCAAGAATGGGGGCTCATCGGCTATTCGGACTCAGATTGGGCGGGAGACCATGCAAGTCGAAGATTCACTACTAGTTTCCTGTTCTTTAACGGAAGTGGTCCTATCGCCTGGGCAAGCCGCCGCCAATCCTGTGTGAGCTTGTCATCTATGGAAGTCGAGTATATGGCGCTAAGCGAAACGTGCCAGGAACTCCTGTGGCTTCGACGTTTGATGGCAGACCTCGGCGAAGATGTATCGAAAGCAACAACGATCTTCGAGGACAACCAAAGTTGCCTATCTTTTGTACGAGCGGAACGGACGAGCAAACGGTCGAAGCATATAGACACGAGGCAGCACTTCGTCAAGGATATGGTTGATCGAGGAGAAGTTGTCTTGGTCTATTGTCCATCGGAACAGATGCTACCCGACACCCTTACGAAGCCGTTGGGTGCTACGAAGTTCCTAATGCTGGTGGAGATGATCGGACTGACACGCTATGAGTTAAACGTTTACTCTTTTGTTATACCAGTCGCCTTTGGTACTTTGACGAATAAAGTCGTTCTATACTTTTTCGCTTACAAGTGTCGGGAGTATTATTTCTACTCGAAAGTTCCTCCTTAGTCCGTGTAACTCGCGTGTTTCTCTGGGGATTTGCGTATCTGCTTTTAGTATACAGCTTCCGAGATCTTGTTTTTGCCATAAAGTTTTGCTTATCGTTGCCATTTGGAGTCACTACTTTCTTATAAGTCGACAGTCCGGATCGTTTTTTTAACTTCATTCCCGGCTTTCGATTTCCTACAGGTGCAGGTTTCCTAGTTGTGAACATAGGTTCCCCGAACACTGTTATTACTTAGATGGTCCATCTTGTCGAATCTAACTTTCTAATACGTGCTTAAGTCATAAACTCATTTTTTTTGCTAAATACACATCCACTTACCTATTTTATTTTTCAATCTTTTAGAAACATTGGCGGCGATCTGAACAACAGCACCAGCATGTACGAAAAGTGCAACGACATCCTGAACCAGGTGCAGAAACACGTGAACAACAACGGCTGAAAACGAGTAGACCGTAGCAGTGATGAAAGTTAGATTCGGATAAGAGCGGCGCGTTATCATTATAGTAGTAGATAGTCATTAGGGAAGAAACACAAAGTTTAACTTTTCAACTCCATCATTGTAGAATGTGCATAAAGTGCGTACCAAATCGGGAGAAAAATCGGAATAACGATTTGGTTTTTTCTTCTTTTATTTGTACATTATTGTGGTTCTAACCTTGGCGATTCGATCTTCAAGAAGCGATCAGATTCGTCAAGGTTTTTGGAAAAAAATTGAATCTAAGCCAATTTGGAACGAAAAGTTTTTGAAAAGCATCGTCTTATCGTGTGTATGCGAATGAGTGTTTCTGAAAAATAGAAAAGTATTTGGGAGTGAAAAAAAGAGAATCAATTGTTCCAGTGAGTTTTTCTGAAGCCAACTTCCAGTTAACAGAGAAAAATTAATCTAAAACAAAATAAGCGAGTTGCTAACCGAAACACAAACTCATTTTAAAAGGTTTGAACGAAAAAAAAGGAACATGGAAACAAACTTTCGTCCAATTTAGTTGTTAGTTAATTCCAAACAACCGTTGCTTTTTGATGATCAGTGAGATCTGTGGGATGTTAAACGGGATGAAAATTCACCACAGATGATCGTGAACGGAATTGATATTGTTTAAGTTTGAGAACCGGTTGACTTTTTTTACTGGAGGAATTCGCCATATCTAGATTTGATAGTTGAGAAGTGGTAGTAATTTCGTTTTTTTTTTGTCTGTTAAACGGCAATTCTGTTTTTTTTCTCTTAAAAGTCAATGACGATTAGGTGAAGCTTAAAATATTAGCGCTATCTGCTTTTAAATATTAAATTATTACACTTATAAAGTTAGTAAAAATGTTTAGCTACTACTTAAACTTACTTTAGCTTTAAATCTTCTAAAAGTTTTGAATGTTACTTGCAAAAAAATCATGTTTCCATAGTTGGATTTGAATTCGATTCTGGCGATTGTCTGTAAGCCGAATGATCATGGATTCATGGATAACAAATCGAGTTCCAGCCAGAAGGTAGACTAGAAAATTAACAGTTTTAACACGTTCTAGGTATTCGACAGAAGAAGGTCATTCATGGAATAACAACTTAATAAATATTAAATCATATTGATTTATCCTACTAATTTTAAGCAAAGTTTTAAGATAACTAAACTGTGGATTATCCGTTGCCCTCGAAATTAGTTTTCTTTTCCCTATATTGTTTCCCGAAAGTTTGTAAAAACAGAAGTTTGATAGTATCAAACAGAGCCGGATCAAGTATCTCAATCATCGAAATATTCTAAAACATACCTGCAAAAAGGAAGAGAAACTACATATTAAATACAACAATAACTCAAAGCTACTCTTGACGAGTGTAGAAAAACCAAAATCAGCGATTTCATTAGCAAGCGAAACACAAATGGAGAAAACTTTGCTTTCACAAACTCAAATCACCTCATGCCAGTCGGGAAATTGAATATTAAACTATTAATCTTAGAAGATGAAACACTGTAACAATGTAACCTATTTGTATACTCACCTTTGTAAAAACTAAAAAAAAAGAAAGCCAAAATCAACACAGTCTACTCACAGCAATACTAACTAACTCGGTAATTTTTTGGGCAAAAACAAATGCAACAATTCTAAGCTACATTGTATTAACATACAGAAAATCGACAAATTTAACTCACAACGCTGCGATAATGGAAAGAGAGACAAATTACAAACTTAAATCTACCCCCTCATTCATCCTATAGCATTTTACTCTGGTAAAGATTATCATTTAAATTATTGAAACTAAACTAAACTTGAACTAAACTAAACTAAACTAAACTAAAAACCAACCAATGAGAAACAAACTGAAAAAAATTTAAACAAAACGAGAATTGATAAGTGTCAAATGCTGACCAGGGATCAATTGACCCTGGGCTAGCTTGAAACCGTAATAACGTAAAAACAGCGTCGAGTTGATTGTTGTGAGAAGGAAAACAAAAAATGGACAAATATATTTAAACAAAAAAAAGTCATATTTTAAAAATGAACGATTTTTCCAATGCTTTTGGTGTTTGTTTAATTCGAATTTTCCTTGCTGCTCTCAGGTTTAACGGACGCTTTTCATTCTCTGCTTTGAGTAGAATTTATCATTGGCATCGTCTCATCCTCAAACATCTTACAGCTGCTTCCGAAAACTAAAGTCGTTTCGTTTAGTTTTAACGGTAAGCACATGACACCTTCAGGTTTGCATGCGGAGGTTTGCGGTTCTTAAGCATTCCTTTTTTAACATTCTCAGCACCAAGCTGAAACTGTTGAAAAAAGTAAAATGTTTTAGACCCCTAAAAATGAAGTGCGATTTTATCTTCTAAGGTGAGTATTTTCAACTTTTCTACTAATTATTTTAACCTCAAATAACAGCAGGTGGTACGTTTTAATGTTCTGATATCTTTTAATTGAATTTAAACCTCCAGGAGCGATTGTTCGACCATTTTAGTTTTAAGTTGAATTTGTACATGAATTGTGAATAATTAATCCCCCTCCCTAGAAATGTTTAACAGATCAAAAGAAACGAACAATGATTCCGTCCCTTCGTCTTTGTTTATAGAACGTGTGTAAAATTTTCCAATAAAGCTCAGCCGTTGTTGTTCAGAAAAATGAAAATAGAGAAAACGTGTTTGTTTTTTTTTATACTTTGAAGAATGTTTAAGATTTCCCTTACCATCATCAAGAACAATTTATGCAATAACTGATCGAATAAAGTGTTTCAGAAACCTCGAACATCAAACCAATTAAGATCGAAATAGCAAAAATAAACTTTGAAATCAAATCGTCTGATTCGTTTGAGTTTCAGTTTGAAAAAGCAAACAATAACTTTGAAATTCAGTTCGTCATTTTGGTTTAAAACTTGCCTTTGTGGTTTTGGTGCAAACCCTTTCTAACAGTTATCGCTTCGCTTTGTGAAAATTGTAGATGTCTCTGTCCAGTTCCTATCCAAGACAACCACTTGAACAACTTGCACGATGTTCCACAAATGTGTAACATATTGACACAAAGTAACGCTTCAGGGTTATGTCTCAGCTAAATCGATGAACATAAATTGTAACATGCATAACGTTAGGAGCTTGTACTCGAACCTATTCTGTGACTCAAACCTATTTGCCTTTATTTTCGTGATCGAGCACTTGCACGAAATATTGAATGCAGGTTAAGCATGGAACAAAATTTATTAAAAACATCCCATCGACACAACATGAATTTTTCTGATAAAATTGTTTTAGAATTCATAAAATAAAAAACTGATGAAATTGAGTTTATAAACATTGATTTTGAAATCCTGCTTAAGTGTTAAAAAGCAAACACAGTTTTTGTAAATTTTGTAAATTTTGTAAATTTTGTAACTTTCGTAAATTTTGTAAATTTTGTAAATTTTGTAAATTTTGTAAATTTTGTAAATTTTGTAAATTTTGTAAATTTTGTAAATTTTGTAAATTTTGTAAATTTTGTAAATTTTGTAAATTTTGTAAATTTTGTAAATTTTGTAAATTTTGTAAATTTTGTAAATTTTGTAAATTTTGTAAATTTTGTAAATTTTGTAAATTTTGTAAATTTTGTAAATTTTGTAAATTTTGTAAATTTTGTAAATTTTGTAAATTTTGTAAATTTTGTAAATTTTGTAAATTTTGTAAATTTTGTAAATTTTGTAAATTTTGTAAATTTTGTAAATTTTGTAAATTTTGTAAATTTTGTAAATTTTGTAAATTTTGTAAATTTTGTAAATTTTGTAAATTTTGTAAATTTTGTAAATGATGTAATTTTTGTAAATTTTGTAATTTTTTTAATTTTTGTAAATTTTGTAAATTTTGTAAATTTGGTAAATTTTGTAAATTTTGTAAATTTTGTAAATTTTGTAAATTTTTTAATTTTTGTAAATTTTGTAAATTTTGTAAATTTTGTAAATTTTGTAAATTTTGTAAATTTTGTAAATTTTGTAAATTTTGTAAATTTTGTAAATTTTGTAAATTTTGTAAATTTTGTAAATTTTGTAAATTTTGTAAATTTTGTAAATTTTGTAAATTTTGTAAATTTTGTAAATTTTGTAAATTTTGTAAATTTTGTAAATTTTTGTAAATTTTGTAAATTTTGTAAATTTTGTAAATTTTGTAAATTTTGTAAATTTTGTAAATTTTGTAAATTTTGTAAATTTTGTAAATTTTGTAAATTTTGTAAATTTTGTAAATTTTGTAAATTTTGTAAATTTTGTAAATTTTGTAAATTTTGTAAATTTTGTAAATTTTGTAATTTTGTAAATTTTGTAAATTTTGTAAATTTTGTAAATTTTGTTAATTTTGTAAATTTTGTAAATTTTGTAAATTTTGTAAATTTTGTAAATTTTGTAAATTTTGTAAATTTTGTAAATATTGTAAATTTTGTAAATTTTGTAAATTTTGTAAATTTTGTAAATTTTGTAAATTTTGTAAATTTTGTAAATTTTGTAAATTTTGTAAATTTTGTAAATTTTGTAAATTTTGTAAATTTTGTAAATTTTGTAAATTTTGTAAATTTTGTAAATTTTGTAAATTTTTTAATTTTTTAAATTTTGTAAATTTTGTAAATTTTGTAAATTTTGTAAATTTTGTAAATTTTGTAAATTTTGTAAATTTTGTAAATTTTGTAAATTTTGTAAATTTTGTAAATTTTGTAAATTTTGTAAATTTTGTAAATTTTGTAAATTTTGTAAATTTTGTAAATTTTGTAAATTTTGTAAATTTTGTAAATTTTGTAAATTTTGTAAATTTTGTAAATTCTGTAAATATTTTGTAAATTTTGTAAATTTTGTAAATTTTGTAAATTTTGTAAATTTTGTAAATTTTGTATATTTTGTAAATTTTGTAAACTTTGTAAACTCTGTTAACTTTGTAAATTTTATTAACTTTGTTAACTTTGTAAATTTTGTCATTTTTGAAATTTTTGTAATTTTTGTAATTTTTGTAATTTTTGTAATTTTTGTAATTTTTGTAATTTTTGTAATTTTTGTAATTTTTGTAATTTTTGTAATTTTTGTAATTTTTGTAATTTTTGTAATTTTTGTAATTTTTGTAATTTTTGTAATTTTTGTAATTTTTGTAATTTTTGTAATTTTTGTAATTTTTGTAATTTTTGTAATTTTTGTCATTATTGTATTTTTTTGTAATTTTTGTAATTTTTGTAATTTTTGTAATTTTTGTTATTTTTTGTAATTTTTGTAATTTTTGTCATTTTTGTAATTTCTGTAATTTTTGTAATTTTTGTAATTTTTGTAATTTTTGTAATTTTTTAATTTTTGTCATTTTTGTAATTTTTGTAATTTTTGTAATTTTTGTAATTTTTGTCATTTTGTAATTTTTGTAACTTTTGTAATTTTGTAATTTTGTTATTTTGTAATTTTTGCCTTTTTTGTCATTTTTGTCATTTTTGTCATTTTTCTCATTTTTGTCATTTTTGTCATTTTTGTTATTTTTGTCATTTTTGTCATATTTGTCATTTTTGTCATTTTTGTCATTTTTGTCATTTTTGTCATTTTTGTCATTTTTGTCATTTTTGTCATTTTTGTCATTTTTGTCATTTTTGTCATTTTTGTCATTTTTGTCATTTTTGTCATTTTTTGTCATTTTTGTCATTTTTGTCATTTTTGTCATTTTTGTCATTTTTGTCATTTTTGTCATTTTTGTCATTTTTGTCATTTTTTGTCATTTTTTAATTTTTTAATTTTTGTAATTTTTGTAATTTTTGTCATTTTTGTCATTTTTGTCATTTTTGTCATTTTTGTCATTTTTGTCATTTTTGTCATTTTTGTCATTTTTGTCATTTTTGTCATTTTTGTCATTTTTGTCATTTTTGTCATTTTTGTCATTTTTTTCATTTTTGTCATTTTTGTCATTTTTGTCATTTTTGTCATTTTTGTCATTTTTGTCATTTTTGTCATTTTTGTCATTTTTGTCATTTTTGTCATTTTTGTCATTTTTGTCATTTTTGTCATTTTTGTCATTTTTGTCATTTTTGTCATTTTTGTCATTTTTGTCATTTTTGTCATTTTTGTCATTTTTGTCATTTTTGTCATTTTTGTCATTTTTGTCATTTTTGTCACTTTTGTCACTTTGTCATTTTTGTCATTTTTGTCATTTTTGTCATTTTTGTAATTTTTGTCATTTTTGTCATTTTTGTCATTTTTGTCATTTTTGTCATTTTTGTCATTTTTGTCATTTTTGTCATTTTTGTCATTTTTGTCATTTTTGTCATTTTTGTCATTTTTGTCATTTTTGTCATTTTTGTCATTTTTGTCATTTTTGTCATTTTTGTCATTTTTGTCATTTTTGTCATTTTTGTCATTTTTGTCATTTTTGTCATTTTGTCATTTTTGTCATTTTTGTCATTTTTGTCATTTTTGTCATTTTTGTCATTTTTGTCATTTTTGTCATTTTTGTAATTTTTGTCATTTTTGTTATTTTTTGTATTTTTTGCAATTTTTGCAATTTTTGAAATTGACAAAATTTACAAAATTTACAAAATTTACAAAATTTACAAAATTTACAAAATTTACAAAATTTACAAAATTTACAAAATTTACAAAATTTACAAAATTTACAAAATTTACAAAATTTACAAAATTTACAAAATTTACAAAATTTACAAAATTTACAAAATTTACAAAATTTACAAAATTTACAAAATTTACAAAATTTACAAAATTTACAAAATTTACAAAATTTACAAAATTTACAAAATTTACAAAATTTACAAAATTTACAAAATTTACAAAATTTACAAAATTTACAAAATTAACAAAATTACAAAATTTACAAAATTTACAAAATTTACAAAATTTACAAAATTTACAAAATTTACAAAATTTACAAAATTTACAAAATTTACAGAATTTACAAAATTTACAAAATTTACAAAATTTACAAAATTTACAAAATTTACAAAATTTACAAAATTTACAAAATTTACAAAATTTACAAAATTTACAAAATTTACAAAATTTACAAAATTTACAAAATTTACAAAATTTACAAAATTTACCAAATTTACAAAATTTACAAAATTTACAAAATTTACAAAATTTACAAAATTTACAAAATTTACAAAATTTACAAAATTTACAAATTTTACAAAATTTACAAAATTTACAAAATTTACAAAATTTACAAAATTTACAAAATTTACAAAATTTACAAAATTTACAAAATTTACAAAATTTACAAAATTTACAAAATTTACAAAATTTACAAAATTTACAAAATTTACAAAATTTACAAAATTTACAAAATTTACTAAATTAAAAAATTTACAAAATTTACAAAATTTACAAAATTTACAAAATTTACAAAATTTAAAAAATTTACAAAATTTACAAAATTTACAAAATTTACAAAATTTACAAAATTTACAAAATTTACAAAATTTACAAAATTTACAAAATTTACAAAATTTACAAAATTTACAAAATTTACAAAATTTACAAAATTTACAAAATTTACAAAATTTACAAAATTTACAAAATTTACAAAATTTACAAAATTTACAAAATTTACAAAATTTACAAAATTTACAAATTTTTTTGTTATTTTAGTAATTTTTTGTAATAAATGAAATTCTTGATATTATTGTCATTTTTATTTTTTTTTGTAAGTTTTGTTAATTTTTTTTTCTAGTATTATTATTTTTTAAATATCTATAGAGATTTTCAGCTCGTTTTGTTTTGTATTTCCCTCTCGCATTGGCTTGTGTCTTGATGTTTTTTTTTGTTTTATCCTATATTTCAGTTTAATTCTTTTTTATTTGTTCAACTTGTTTAAACTTTTTTTTATCTTGTTTTTTGTTTATTGTGTTATCCTGTTTTGTTGTATTTGTATCTGGTTTTTCATGTTTTGTCTAGATTTTTGTTGTTATATCTTGATCTCTTCTATCATATTGTGGTTACTTTGTTCCTCTTGTTGTATCTTGTTTCATCTCGCTTTTCCTTGTTTTATCTGCTTTCAGCTTGTGTTTCCATGTTCAATTTGTTTTTTTTTTCAGACAACCACCAATTTTTTTTTAGAATAATTGCTTAAAAGTTCAAAATAAAAATTCACCTTTTAAATCCCGTTTTCATAAGCTCATTGTTTTGCATCACGCGTTTATTAATTTCAAAATTCCATCCATCCAAACATTTATTTTTATGATTTATTTGTAGTATTTTTTTACTCCTAAATGTATGCTTATGCACCTTATGCTTTTTCTTTATAAACTTTTTTGACAGAAATTTGATTCGAACAAAATAGTGAAATTGGTGCGTTATGAAATCACAAATATGTCAAAAACTATAAAGTTTCTAACGTTTTCATTTGATTTTTCATGAAAAACAAAGTTTGTTGCAACTTATCCCTTTTTGTTAGTAGAGTGAAAATCGCATGTTTTTGTGAATTTAAAAAAAACTGATGAAACCAATAATTTTTCTGGCTAAGTCAATTTGATGTCTCATCAACCTTAAAACTTTTGATGTACCAGCGGTTTGATTATCTGTGGAGGGACACAAGCAGTCTTAAAATTGTCTAAAGTTTTTGAAAGTTAAACTTCAAACATACTTTAAGCTGAGGATTATGGATTTCAGCTTAGCTTAGCTTTGCTTTTTTAATCTTATCTATTTATCTCTTATTCACAGTACCTTGTGGCGGTTGTGTTTTTTTGCTCGTACAATTTTTTTGCGTTTAAGTTTCCGGGAAAAATGAAAATTTAAATATTAATTGGTCGTGGAAATGAAAGCTAGTGTATTCGGAAGATTTTCGTCTGGTCGCAGAATTATTAGCAGGAAATATTTATTTCAAACACACGGTCGGGCGCGAGATGAAGATCAAGCGGTTCGTTTGTTTCCGAGAGCTCGTGTTCTGATTGAAAAACTATTGAATTATATTCGAAATCGAGATTAAAGTGTTCAGGAAGTTTTCGGAAAAGTATTTTTAATCCATAAACTATAAAATTGCAGCTCTTTGTGTCGAGAGAATGAGGAAATTAGATTTTTTTATCCAATCTTGAAGAAATTTTTCAAGCCGGAATCGTTTTCCCCTTTTGTGCCGTCCCGTCGCTGTCAGCTAGCTAACTGGATTGCTATGATGGGATATATTTGCTATTTTACGATGTTAGGCACCCAAAGCTCCAAAGCTTTGAGATCGAAGCAGTCGTCGCCTGAGCATGACGTGTTTTTTCAAGCTCTGAATTTTCGTTGATTTGAAAAGTGAAGTTTAGATAAATAACAAAAAATTAATATTATAATCAAGATGAAAAAGACTCCCAATGGAACAAGCAATGGAGGAGGATTTTCTCGATTCATCAGGCACGGCTAACCGCTCCGAGGGTACAGTCAGTCAAACAAGCGGCCAATGCGTAAGAAACCGGCGCCCTCTCATCAGAATGTAGTCCAACAGTTCATGGGTGATGGTTACAGCATGGGTTCATTTTCAAGAGCCCTGAAATACAAGTTCAAACAGAATTTTAAGATATGCCGTTTGAAAGAAGAATAATCCTGGTTGTTTACCGAGAGGTTGTTGCTGAAGGATCTACACTGGGATACGGAAATGGAACGAACAATGGTGAGGTTGTCCAGGGTACGAGAAAAGGCTCTGCAGACCAAATGGCTGGTACCAAGTTACAAAACACAGGGGTTCAGGTAGATAAGAAATTGAGGAGAAAATATCATGTTCGTACAGAAATGGATTTGAGCGGACCGAAGATTGCAAGATATAAGAACCAGGTTTCCCGTAAATTGGTGAGCTCTTTCCAATTTATTTATCTGTGTATTCGGTCACATTTTAAATTTTTTTAACACATCAATCCTACTTGCCAAGTAGGATTTCCTATAAAAGCAAATATCCTTCCCTCTTCCTATCTGAAACAGCATCCTTTTTTGTAGGGTCGCATGAGTTCTCTTGCACCTGAAAAGTTCATTTCGCTGTTCAGATTATCCCTATATGATTACATTGACTTGTCACGGTGTGCATAATGGTACAGCACTGATTCTCAATATCAACACTTGAAATGAGTATTGAACCCAGATACTCATTTTGGCATCTAGTGTTGGGCTTGATTGTTAGTTGTACTTCGTGTATCAGCCAATTCAAGATGTGTGTAGTCACCCAATGCTATGCTATGCTATGCTATGCTACCAGCGTGAAATTTGATATGAAAATATTGAGAAATGAACTGAGAAACTTTATTTTTTATTTATCCCAAAATAAATGATCTAAAACTGAAGATGTTTAAAATTAAGCGGTAAAAAAGGTTTGATCCCTCTTCAAAATTGTATATTACTTTTTCATAGTATATCAACGTGATTGGCGATCAAAATATTAACCCTCGCGCGCGGGCAATCAAAATAAAAATTCCACTTCAGTTCGGAACCTCTCGTTTACGGTTCGATGAATATTTTGGTAATCAAATTTACAACATTGGCTGCCCGCAGGATTCCAATTTGATTGATACCTACGCAGACTGTTGATTTTATTGAAACAAAAAATGTAAATATTCAATATAGTGGCTTTCGAGGTTCCAGATTCTGTTGTTTGTATGAATCAACTTGATGGAATGACGAAAAATAGTAATAATTTGTGATTCAATCAATGTTCATTATGTTTAGTAGATTTGATAACTTTTTTTTGTTGAACTTGACTAAATGGTGGGATTGGATTTCTATTGATGTTTTTCATTAGAGCAAGTTCACTCGTTGGGAAACTGTGGTGAAATTTTGACACTTGTAGAAAATTTTAATCTTTTACGATACAAAAATGTTTTTAAGATCTTTGGGCGTTGTATTTTTTTTACAGCACTGTTTCTATTTCAGCCGTATGTGATAGAAATATTGCTATTTTTGCATCACAACATGCGAAAATAGAACACGTGTTGTAAAAAAAACTTGAAGGCCGCAGATCTTGAAAATGTTCTTGCATGGCAAAATTTTCAAAATGTGCAAAAAGTGACAAAATTTCTACCACTTTTTCCTAACACCAGTGAACTTGCTCTTATGAATAGTTGAAATATCATCGCAAAAATATTTGCTGACAAATTCATGAAAGGAAAACACTGTTTAGGCTTTATTATGTGTTGTGAACCTACTTGGTTAATTCTATCGAATCAAAGCAATCGAAAGATTCCCTTTAATTCAACCACGTTATAAGAAAAGTTACCAGTATTTCTGTTTTGGCCTTACGCCCAAAAGTCCTTGTATGGATCAGTTCCCAAGAACAATATCATCATCCTTCAAGAAGTATGTACCTGGACAACCCTCTACAGATAATATATGGAAAGCCATCTATATGTTTGTTCCCTCTCATTTTCAGTGTGTCGGCTTCCTACTTTTGGCCTGGCCCATTCACCAGGTAAGACAAAGGGGCTTGAAAAAAAATTTTTTTTTTGAACAATAAAGAACGATGATGGCCGGATGGATGGGTTTGGGTTTTTCGGTCACAGCATGATACAACACCCAGTAGAATGTAAATGTTTTCCTTTCATTTTCAAAACAAACAAAAGAAATGGATTCCATCACACTGGTCCGACGATGTGAGGGATTGGTCCATCGCAGGAAGTCGGTCGAGCTGAGCTTTTTGGTACGTATACGAGTTTATTGGTGATTTGGGCTTCTTCAAGATTTGGCAGCAGATCCCTGCTGATCTGCTACTGCAATTTGAAGAGATCACAATCTGGGAGGAATGAGATCTTTCAAAATGGGGATTATTGTAATTATTTTCCAATACTCTTTTCCTCCCACTCATTAGAGATACTTCAAGAAACTATTAGGTTGTCCAACGAATTTTCTTCGAAGGTTTCTGACTATGAACGCGCATTAACTACGTTCCAAAAAAGTAAATCTACACATTAAAAACAAACAGGTTCCTACTATCTATGTAGGTATTAAACAAGTGGTCTCAAATACGAAATAATTTATTCATCATGCTACAATCTATAAGACAGATGGAATTTAATCGGTTCAACAGCGCTAATCGTCGGATATAAACAAACTGTTTGGAAAAGCGGTAACAATAAAAAATAAACCAAATATTCCAAACATAAAAACAATAAGCCGCAAGCAATTCACGATTATCCCTTCGAATTATTTTCAGCCTCTTAGCGAAGCCGGAGGCAACCCTCCCCTTTACCCTATAGAATCTTTCTTCGCCTTCCTCAAAACCGGGAAGTTGGAAAATTCACAACCACTTCACAATCCTGCTTCCTACCGGTTGAGCTTGTTCAACTTAATATGTTTACATTCCTCGGAGTCGGTCGAGGAGAGGGGTGTGCAAACGTAAATTAATTGTTACAGTTTTATTAGTTTTGGCTGTGCATGCCGAGGTGCCTTGCAGTAGAGTAGCTGGGCTGACCGCCCCTGCGCTTTTTTTTTGGTTCGCTATTTCACTTCTTGATGGCTACATTTACCGTGCCGTGGATGTGAATTGTGTCTGATTTGATTTTGCATGCACTTTTTTGAAACTGATTCCTTAGAGCAAGTTCACTGGTGTTGGGAAAAAGTGATAGAAATTTCGTCCCTTTTAGCACATTTTGAAAATTTTGCCATGCAAAAAACATTTTTTTTTTGTTTCGATAATAGTCGTTTTACCATCTTTATGGCATTCGCGACTTTATCAACATTGCAGTTGGCGAATCGTTATTAAAAAACTTATCCGGTACAACTGTGTTCGATGTTTACTCTTGGGCTCGAACTCGCGGACATCGGCTCAGGAGACAACCGCATGAATCGGTATTATACAATTACGATTTCCATTATCTTCTTCCCAAGACACACGAAAGATTAGCTTTATAGTTTTGGATTATTCATGTACGATTAAGGTAGTCTTTTTTCCATGACATGGAATCGTTTGGACGCACTTTACGATACAGCGAACGGGTCGTTAAGTAGAGTAACCATTCATTTTTTTTGCTTTTTTTCTTCTCACTCCGAGCGAGTTGTATCATACGTGGAATCTTCACCTAATGGTTTTATCATAAATAAAATAACGATACAATATATCGTGTCCTTTAGATACAATTATCAAAATCAAAACTATTGAAATGAAAATCAGAAGATTATTTATGATTTAATTTGTTTAAAATAATATATTTTATTCTCATATGGGTTTCGAATAATTACAATAGATTTTTTGCTTAATCAACAAATTATATCAATCGTATCACCAAAAACATAACAATTTTACCCTGGCAGTCCTCGGAATACATTACTGAGTACAATACTAGAATTATTACTGAATGTAGTGTCTAGAATTCTCTATCCGTAAAACTATGAAAATCGATGTTTTATCACAAATCAGTACCTTCACCGAGTAGGCACCTTTGTCGCAAATAGGGTTATTATAATCGTTGTCGACTAACAGAAACAAAAATAACTCTAAAATTGCTATCGTACAGACGCTATTAGATAAAAGATTTTACAAAAAATTCAATGAAGTTTAAAAATTTTAACAGATTACTTTTGTTTACAAAATGTATTTTTTAGAAATTTTAAACTACGATTTATCAAAATAGATCCACGGATCCAATACACATCTCATGATTCCTCTAACATAACTTGAAATCTATAGCTTTCTGTATTTTGTGTACTTACTTTTCTTCGAAATTGGTTTGCATGCGATTTCTGATGTCGGTGCCTTTATGTATATTCAAATTTCAATATTATTTCTGAGTTTGCAGTCAAAAAACTATGTCATAACGAATAACCAGTTTTAAATCTAATTTTTCAAATATATCTTATCTTTATATCTGCTAAGGAATTTCAATTCTGAATTGCTGTGTTTGTATTTCCACGTTTATTGGAATTTCCGGGTTCAGATTACCTTTTCATAATACGCGACGTTACCGATGGAGCATTTTTTCCGTTTTACCTGAACAAAAAAATTAAATTACAATCAAATTAAGAAAAAAATACCGTCAGTTGCGGTGAGTCCAGAAGGCCAGATGCGGGCTGCACCGTTGTACCGCGAAGAAGACATCACGACTGGACGCTTGAAAATCTGAAACAAAAGTAAATCATGGATGAATATAAATTGACTGAACAATGAAAAACAGCTATTACACAAACTTTAAATATAGTGTAAAAACCAACAAGTTTGACAAAAATCTTAGTTAAAAATGTAAAAGTATTTATGTATATACATTTATTTTGGTAGCGTTCATTGATCTGAGATAAAAGATGAAGTTTTGTTGTATGATATCGAAACTAAATTTTGCATACATTTATTGATACTTCAAAGAACAGGTAGATTACCATTTTATTTTAAAATGTGTTTCGACTCAATTTTTTATTTTCCATTCAGTGAATCAAAACCTTAAATAAAAAATATTTTCAATTTGAGTTCTTTGAATGTTGTATCCGATTTTTCAATCTCTCGAAAAGATTTTGAATTTCTATTTATTGTTTGACTTTTAAATTAATTTAAGGACGGTTCTATTTGTTTTTTATACTGATCCTCGAAATAAAACTCTGATTTTGAGGAATGCTAGTAAATTAAACCTATATAAATACCTTTTCTCAAGTCCTTCAAAATGCTGTTGCGATATCGGAGGGGAGAAGATGGCATGGAAATATTTTCGTGGATGTTGGGTGGGAGTGTTGAACGTGGCGCATTTTCTGCCTTCCCGTTGATCATTTATTGGATTGATTTGATTTGATGATTTTTGATGACTTTGTTTCTGCTGCTGCTCTTCCGCCGGAACTCGCTATCGCTGCTGTGGTGCTCAACCAGTGAGATGGGTTCTTTTGCTGGACTTTGAGGAGCTGTATAGATGGATTCGAAAATAGAAATAAATCAACGGCAATTATTTATTATACGAATTTGATATGGTACCTGTCAGGAGCTCTCCTGCTTTCGTCGTTTTCTTGTGGTGCATTCCGATTATGCTACACGGTTGAAGTAATGAGATAAGCAACAACCATCTCCAATCAGCTGACTTGTTCGAGGTTGTGGTAACGGCTGAGCCCCCGACAAGCGGAAGCAGCTTGTTCCGGAAACACCAATTCAGCGAAATAAAAACTAACCTATAAAATACAAAATCACAGCGAATTGAAAAACTTTCTCTAATCACCATGTTCAGGAGAATCTTGTTAGCTTTACCTACGTTTCTTATCTGAATTCGGGGTTTTCGTTGGGTAACATCTAGGTATTCTTCCGTCCGATTCCGCTTATTGAAACATCTTGCACTGATTACAACAACAAAACCAAAAATTATGTTGCGTGGGCAACAAATGCTCCCGAAGCTTATTGGCAATATCGTTAGTAATTTTAGTGAAACTCTTTGAAAGATCTAGATTTACTCAGTGTAAGCGACGCTTCTTGACCTAAGATCGAGAGGGCGTCCTTAAAGCGCAATGGCTAACTAAGGGATGGTCGACTACGACCACCAAAAAAAATGCTTAAACTACTCGCGCGATTTTTGCATTGTCTGGGCATTGGGTTTGAGGAAAACCTCAGAAGAAGGGCGGTGGGAAAAGTTTTCCTGAAAGCTGACAAGACATGAGCCAGGTCTCTATTCCTGGAACCTTGTTTTGAGACGGATGTTGTTAAAGAGTCGTAGTTAGTTGGAGTTGTAACCGAAGTAGAAAATCGCCGTGGTTCGAATTGTCGCCGTAGTACATTGCGAGTCGAAGATCGTTAGCCTTCGTAAAAGTATCGGAAGTCGTCGGAAGTGTGGTGGCTCAAAACTAACCCCCAGTCCGACTGAAGAGGCAATCCGACGGCCTATGTTTGGACACCCGGAAGACGTAGATGGCAATTCGTTGGTAAGTCGTTGTACTTTATTGATTCTCTTGAGATCTTTGGGATTGAAATGCGCTTGCATTGATTTTCAAAGAGCCGACCTATATTCCCAACGATATTGCCAGTTTGCTTCTTCCCTCATTAGAGCGCGAAAACAAATTGTCCCCCCCCTGGGGTAAGAGTCCGGGCAAAGTATCTTGGCTGCTAGCACATCTGCAATCGCAGATGGCGCAAAAGTGCTGGTAGTAATACTCGCGACTATTGAGTTAAAAAGGGTAAAAATATCCACTACGTAACAATTATTTTAAAAAACCATGATAAAATATACAATTTGTCTACCGAAAGATAGCAGATCCCGGGAAACTTTGGTACCATCGATGCAAAACAGCCACTATACGTCGAAGGACTCGGGTATTCCGTAAAAGAACGGCTTTTTCTTTCCAGGTTCCGATTAGTTCCGATGACGCCATCACTTTGTTTATGAGAGAAAAACAGTGAAGGTGCGTCTTCTACTGTAGTAAAGACACACGACACTATAGTTTTTCAAACTGTTAACTGTATCTTTTAAAAATAATTTTGTATCATCTCTAGCATATACGGATAAGTTTGGACACACGAAAAATGATGGACACACGAAAAACGAACAGCAACGATTACCGTTATCATATCAGTATAATACTGATGATTACTTGTACGGTTTTTAACTATGCGGGTAGTTTTCAACGCATCCCGAATGAATTGTGTAAACTTTTTTAGTTTACTACCTACAGGGCAGCAATTGAAGTGCTACATTGAAATAACAAATAAAAAGATAAAAAAAAAACAACTTTTTATTTCAAATTCATCCAATTTCTTTTGAAAACAAATTACTCTTTCAAAATTCACTGGTAAAGTTCGACTTGTTCGCCCTTGAGTTTAACCACTCTTCGCAGACGGTCGAGAAACGCATCATATGAGGCCCGCAGGTGTTTTTGGAGTATTTTATCCCAGGCTGCCACGAGATGTCGCTTCAGGACCTCCACACCTTCATGTTTCTTAGAGCAGACTTCGGCCTCCGACATCAGATATCAGGTATCAGAAAAGGCGTAGGCTTGATAACGACACGTTATCCAAACAAACGGGAAAATTGTGCCTAGCCTTCTTTTTACAGATTTCATCATATACCTGAGAAAACTGAAAACCATAAAAGGATTTGAAAATAAATAAATATTTAGGGCATAAACATGTAGGGATTTTGAAGTTTTGAAGCTTATAACCACATTTAGTGAAAAATGACAGATTGTTATTTTAGTTTAAATTCTTAGAATTAGATACACTTATAACAGGATAGGCGAGAGTACATAAAAGCTTTCTAGCAAACGATTCCTTCGCTATATCTCGAAACCGGAATGTCCTACAAATATCAAATGTTCTAGAAAAATGTGCCAAATAGAACAAAACAACAATACAATTAACTCAACAAATTTAAAAAAATTATCGAGTTATTATGATCGAGTTAAAGGAATATTTATGAAGTTATTATTATCGAGTTAAAATTATGATAAGAATATTTATTCCAATATGTCAATCGATAGAGTATAATATAAACTTCATAATGCCATATTTTCAAAGCTATAGTGAACTCTCATTTTTTTTAGAAATTTTTTTACAAAATGTATGTTTTGGGTATAATTGATCCCTGAGTCCAAAAAGATGTATTTCTCTTTCTCTGGATCATTGGATATCCATATCACAAAATTACTAATACCTATTTGTACAATAATTTATGTTTATCCAGTATTTTTTCGTTGAATATAGGACTCAAAATACTGTATTCATCTTAAAACTAGGAAATTGCGTCTTAAAGTATGCAATGAATATAGGGTAGTAGACAAACTTTTTGAATTCACTTTGTCTGATATGTACTTACAAACTTTGAAATGAGAACTAATATGGCAAAAATAGACAACGGAACTTTGAATTTTGCTAGATTTTTGCCCAGGATCATGGCACCCTGAGTTAAGGATCAAGTATCCTTTAACTTAAAAAATATCACTTTTTTTCGTCTCACGAAAATGCTTCTACTTCATCTACGGGTTCATGTATCGTTCTAACTTTCGGAGCATATAAACTTGAAATTACAAGACGACGAGTTACTAAATTTTTACAAAAATATATGATGAAAATAGGAAAAGGGGATTTTTTTTTTTGTTTCGATTATAGTCGTTTTAACATCTTTATGTCATTCGCGACTTATATCAACGATGCAGTTGGCGGACAAGTCATTGAAAAACTTATCCGGTACAACTGTGTTCGATGTTTACTCTTGGGCTCGAACTCACGGGCATCGGCTCAGGAAGCAACTTACTTGCCAATTGAGCAATATCTCAAACCCCTAGGAAAAGGGGATCAAGTATCCTCATTCATAAAAGTGAAAAAAAAATGGCTTTACTCCCTAATTGTGTTTGCACACGGAAAATAGTAAAAAGGCAAAATTTACCGAGATAGCAAGGTGACCGCTCGTGGAAGCCAAAAAGGTAACTTCTACCTCTTGGTGGTGAAACTCACATCACCTCATAAATCAAAAAAGGTAAATCTTACCTCGTAACGAGGTAAAATTCACCTGAATTGAGCTGAAGGTATTTACAATTTACCAAGAAAAGAGGTAAATCCAAAAAAGGTACGAGGTACGAGGTAAGAGTACACACTAAGATTGAAAATTTTCTACTGGACTATCCGAATCGCAGAGAAATACCTGAATTTATTCAAAGTTCGTATGAGAACCCTCCCGAATCTCGGGATGCTTAATTTCTCTCGAAATCCAGGTCATAATTTTCACGAATGCACAGTCACTGCAACAATCCTGTATCACTGTAAATTATAAGTTGTCAAAAGTTTTCTGTCGCGTTTTTCATAGTTCATCCTTTTTTTTTATCTAACGCGCAATTTCCCTTTTGAAGTAAAATAACAGTGGTTAGCGAGAGCTGCTAAAAGTCTGGCGGTTGGGATCAACATGCCGAAGAATTGGCGGTCACAGCTTTTTTATCTATATCAATGAAACCCCTTCTGATTTCTGGGGATGTTGATTGCCGATGATACCGATGAAGCCGCTGCTGACTGCTAGAGATCTATAGAGCAGACATTTTTCAAGCATCATAGTTGACATGGTTGCTGATTTTCCTTCATCGTCACGTTTCAAATCTCATTTGACTACTAGTCAAGCTTCAAGGGACTGGAAAAGCTTGACTATCGTCATGGATTTCTGTTCACGTGACGGATGTTATTTTTCAAACGACGGTCGTCAAGCAAGTTGACGGCGTCGGTTCATAGCATTTTATGTATGATTCGAAAATTTTGTGTATTTGGATTGCTTGTTGGGCGATTTGCCAGTGTCAAAAACAAATAAAATTCGGATTCAAAAAATACTACCAACTGCGGAATGGTACAATATTTGTAAAGGAATTTTTATATAGATAATTATGAAAGGCAATTTTTTTGCGCAAAGTCGATATTGTCCTTCTGGTCCCTAGCGAATTCTCATCGGTCGTGACAGTTGATGTTACGTTTGAAAATGTCCCGGTCCCGAACTATCCTGGACTGATCTCCAAAAACGGAAACGATGATCGTTGTTTTCAGATTTTTTTTTCAGCCACGACCATAACGCAACTTGTGTTTTTCGGCGTCGTCTTAAGATGTTTTTTTTTTATCTAAACATTATTCCGTCACAGTCAAAAAGACGACGACGGCTGAAGGCGACTATGATTATTCCGACGCATCATTTGACTGAAGGTTGAGACGAGATTGTTTGCTTGGTTACTCATTTGAAGGCGTCTGTTATGAATGCGACTGCTTTAACTTTTTCACAGTCACAGTTTTATGACTGATGACGGTGAATTTTGTATGCTCTCCAATCCACAGAATTAGGACATCCGAGGACCTGATTAAAAAATCAAATCGGCTGGAATTAGCATCAAAATAGGTTAGTAGGGGAGATGGGGGCATAATGGCCACCTTAAGGAAAACGCTTATTTAACCATAGAGAACAGCTGTAATATGTGAATTACATCATTGTTTCGTGTTCAGACACTCAAATAGTCTAAAACCAGTCACTGTAGAGGCATAATGAGAAACACCCCGAGACAGTATGAGCACCATTAATGAAGGCATAATGAACGTTTTCTGCCGGGGATTCTAGCAGCAAATTCGACTCGATGAAGTCAACTGACTAATAGAGCTACAGCTTGACTTGTATCGTCTGACGATTTGGCCTATTGGTAAGATGTCGGAGAGGTAATCAGTAGGCTCGAGTTCGATTTCTGGTCGAGGTGATTTTTTTTTTCATTTATCATTCACTAGCTGATCTCATACGAACTCCGTTTCGCTTTCAACTTGTTGTATGAATACGCCAATTGTCAAGCATTTTCCAGATGCACTTCCGAAATTATTGTTGTTATTATTGCAAAAATATTGGACGTTCACTTTTCTGTCGTCTGCTACTAAATTTGAAATCAGAAATCAATTGAACGTGCCAAAAAAACCCCGTGTATGATTTTCGACTCGACAGTTTCATAACAACGCAATTATTGCCAAAAAGTTAAGCCCCTTTCGGTGGCCTCTTATACAATCTTTGATATCTGAAATCAATTTCCTTTCCTCAAAACTCCTGAGGCAAATTTTCAAAGCAATCTATTTCATAGTAACGTCAATATTGCTAAAAAAAGCAGTAAAAAACTAATGGACGACTCCTGTCGTAGACCCCTGGCAAAACATATGACATCTATAATCAATTGTCCATCCTTGAAAACTACCGTGTGCCAATTTTCATTCTAATCCGATGTATGGTAACGACGATATTGCAAAAATATTGAAACGTTAATATGGACGCCTACCTTTTGCCGGCCCCTTACACTGAATTCAATACCTGAAATTGATTACCTCAAAACTCTCGTGTACAAATTTTAATCCCAATCCTTCATCCTTTCATGCAAAACATTTTTTACAACCATCATTTTTTAAGGAAGCTTGAATAGATTTGACTTAATAGTTTTATCTTCGAAAGATTAAACTGCTTTTTTATCATTTCCATCCCCTATCTTATGAGAATATCTGTTGAAGATTATCCCACTTTTCAATATGGATGAACTCCCTGTAAAATGGTATATTTAAGTTTCATTTAATTAGAAATTTCTTAAAAAACCTCAGAACTTTGTTGGAGCATGTTGAAAACTCACTTTGCATGTTTGCAATTGCATGTGAGTTTTTTTTTCGCTTTTCAATTTCGCCCTGTTTTATCGACCACATTGTTCATCAATGATAACTCAAAAGTTAGAAATTGGCCAGTGAAATCAAATTGTATAAAACTCAAAACCTCAAATTTAATTATCTTATCAATTTTCTAATCCCCCATTGAAATTCCAATTGGAGCGTTAAAATCGCAGCCTTGAACGTATAACTCTGAATCTAAAAAGTTTTTCTTTCTCTATGAGGAATTCCAAACACATAAAAATCGTTGATCCTCAAAGCCCCCCAGCGGCGGTGAAGAGCACTTTGAAAGCCACTACTATTCAAGTCAATATATTCCTACAGGCTAGTTTTATTTTCCAATCAAAATGTAGGCTTATAATTGTATCCAAATATCTCGTACCGGTAGCATGTGCTTTGAACAGAAGAAGGTACAAAAAAACACCCGCCAAAATTTTCACTTTCAAATTTTTAATGCTGAGCAAGCTTTGATTTGCTATCCAGTACATGTGAGCTCTGGATGGTCGTTTCTAATACCCGGCCCATGTTGATGGTGAAAATAATCCCGCCAACGAAACGAACGGAAACGAAAATGGGTCCAAAAAATGGGTGCCATGACTTTTGGTTTGTGGGAATAAAACCGTTGTTGTATGGACAACCGCCTTCAAAAGGGGTCATCCGAAAATCTAAAAACATTTTTCATCATTCCTGGTCCTAATGAGCACCCATGCCAAATTTCAACTCTCTAGCTCTTAAGGCAGCTGAGCCTATTGAAGACAAACATACAAACAAACAAACGGAAATTACTTTTTATATATATAGATGATCATGATTGCACTAAATGGTGAGGCGTAGATTCATCAAACAAAGCAATAACAAAATAATCTAGGTCTGTTTGTAGAATTCAAAGAATTAACACATGCTCATACATTATGTTTCTGGTGTTTTGTTTGACGGATGATGCTTTGATGCTATTAGCCGTATAATGCAACAATAAAAAATCATCATTAATGGTATGTCCAAAAAAAATCCCCTCGAACAGGAATCGATCTCGAGTCTACTGATTACCTCTCCGACACCTTACCAATAGGCCAAATCGACAGACGAAACAAGCCAAGCTGTAGTTCTATTATTCAGTTGACTTCATCGAGTTGAATTCGCTGCTAGATTCCCCGGCAAAAAATGCTCATTATGCCTTCATTGATAGTGCTCTGTTCGCCTCTAGTGAACAAATTAAAGTAAAAAAGCGTTTTAAAATTGATTAAAGTGAAAAATAAAAAATTTCATGATGTTGAAAATTGAGAAACAATATGTAGATCATGTTGCAGTGCGTACATTTCAGATCAAGATGATTTGAAGATCATAAAAGCTTATTTGGTGGTGCTCAAAAATTATGATATTTTCGTCACTTGAGAACCTAGCTGGTTATTATTTAATATTTCTGTAAAGATGAAAAGGATATTTCTTTTTTGGTGAAAAATTAATACTATGGGTAGTACGAAACAAGTCCTTATGAAAATTTGTTTAAGAAAATACGTACTTATGTAGAAAAAAGGAGTGCTCATTATGCCCTGGGTGCTCGTTATGCCCTCATCTCCCCTATTTTAAATAAATTAAAATAATTTATGAAAACTGAGATTTGACTTTGTTTTCAGGTGAACTCAATAAAAATTAACAAACCACCAGGAAACGCAGCAGAGGAATTTTATGTATTGTTGTTGAGATAGGAATATTTAAAATAATTAATTGTGGATGAATTTGAATTCAAATAAAAAAAATTGTAATTTTTGGTGTAGCCATTCCAAACCTACAGAAATATACTACGGAACTCCCTGCAAATTACAGAAGAAAACTGTCTCGAACCTACAGGAGAATTTGACAGTTGTTTTCCTGAGCTGATTTTACAACAATGATTATAAGGTAAATTGTTTTTGAATTTTGTTTTCCTTTTATTTGAATTGAAGAAACCAGCCTTACCTGGTTTACCTGATTTACCTTCTAAATCAGTGAATGCGAAAACAGTATTATTAATGGGAAAAGATGCGCCAATACAACAATTAGTAGCACAAAAGGCGACTTTTTAAATCATTACAAAGGAAATTGTCTTTAAAAGTTTAAATGAAATTCGTTAGTTAAATCTATTTTGTGCTCTTTTTTTAAATATGAAGATTATTTTTGTCTTTATTTGAGAGGTTTTCAGCCGCAGGCTGGTTCGCCTCTGAATATAAAGATTTTAGGTTGATATAAAATTGACATTGAACGCTTTCACGTAACTATGAAGAAAAAATTCAGAAGAATTTTATACAGGATTTGTAGCAGCTCTCTAGAGTTATGACTTATGCTTGATTAGCTTGAATGGCACAAGACTAAACAAGCATTTCGGATCCATCCTTTGGTAAAGAAAACTACAATCCTCATCCTAAGCAAACATTTACCGTCATTATTGGTTCCAGAAGATCCCAGCGGCTAAAAGGCCATTCCATGTGTGTAGGAATGCATCACATCAATAATGGATGGAAATCCCCTTGTCAGCAAAACCTCAAACACTTTCTTGGCCGGTGTAAGTAGGTAAGCTTCTTGATTGCAGTCTGGCTCTTTGTTGATATGGTAGTTGAACTAATTTTCATTGATCATTTTGTGCACAACAACAATTATCGCTTATTTATATGAGGCCTGGGAAAAGTAAACACCTTCGTTCGAATATTTCCTTCCAGCACTTCACCGGTGTTTTACCATTAGCCCGAGCTATTGAAAATTAAGAGCTGCTTCGAGCCAGGTTCGGATCAGCACAGGTATAAATTAGCTGGGAATCGGTTTAACAAATATGAAACAGGGGAAAAAATCTGAAGGAATGAGCGTTCGAGAAGCTGAAGTTCAACGGAACAAATGAATCTAATGATGCTACGGCAAAGATTTGCTCATCAAGGTAGTAATTCAAGCGTACAGAGTTTGCATTCGAACGATTTTGTTCGCACATGAAGAACCTTTCCGGAATCGAGGAGTTGATCTACAATTGATATTCATTGAAATATTTCGATTTTCAACTAATTGAATCAACAGCTCATCTTATAATGCCTGCAAATCAACCATCAAAATTTATGACAGGTCCCATTTATCGCCCCCAATTATCCAGCAATTAGCCAGTTGTGCTTATGATAATTTGTTCCATCAACACCGACAACAATTCGAGGTGACCGGACGGACACACAAATTGACATGCCCTCATCATCATCATCATCGATAGCTGGCACACTCCTCCGATAAATAATCATAATGTTGTTGTGTGTTTCACCAGGGTTCGAGTCGAGTTGAGTCTGGTGGTGCGGTCAGGTCAGTCAATTTTCATCCTCCCCCTTCTCGTTTGTGTGGAAATGCGTGTGTTTCCCTCAAGTAAACCGTAAATTTTCGCTACGGCATAATCCTTCACCAAGCAGCCTCGCACCCGCCCCGAAAAAAGAAGCCCTGGCATGTTTTAACGCTCTTCTGGTAATTTGGTTTTATTTATTACCCTACTCGTTTCCGTCTAGGCAACTCCGACGACGTCCGCGCTTTTTACAACCCCTTGTTGCTAAATGCTCAGCGCGCTACCCTTGATCACCTACAGCACATCCCTCGATCCCCGGCCAAAAAGGACTCTAACGGATATGGTAACATTGTTTCCCGCCTTCACATCAACGCGGGTTCTCACGAAAGAGCCCCGAACCGGGTAATTCTGTGCTTCACTGAAAATAAAAAAAAAATAGCAAAAAATACCCAGAAGGGAAACGTAAGTGAAGAGATACTTAAAAGTTACTCGCTCCATTATCAAAGTGATGAATTATTTATACCGGGGTTAATTTACCTTTGAATCCCTTCGTATCACGACTCACGAGACGAATAAAGAAACAGGCCGAGGGTGGTGATGTGGATGTGACCTCGTCGTTTCTATCGGTTAGTCCGAATCGCGCTGGGTATCGACGATCGGAAGTCGTTCGTTGCTTGCCACTATCGGTCGGTTGTTCTCTACAATAGCATGGGGTGAAGTTAACCAAGGAGATTTGAAAGCGCTTACAACGCTTTCATTTCGTTCAAATTTACCAGTGACACTAGTTTGGAAAATGAAATTCGATATGATTGAAAAATCGATTAAAAACGCATTTTGTAAATTTTCAATGAACCTTAGATGTCAGTTTACCACGTAGATGTTGGCCAACATTATCAGCCTGTTGCCAAAGTTTAGTACCGTTATCCGGGGTAATATTGAGCACTTTTTTTCAATATTTCTCGATTATTTTTTCTGTTAAGGGGAATATGGCATGTTTCATATTTTTAAAATCAGTACTGGACTTCAATGAACACAAAACATGGTTGCAAAAATTTATTAGACCCCTTTAAATTTGATTAAAAAATAGATTTCGTCTCTGTTTGGAATGTGATGCTTTGGGGTTACATTGATCAGTCTCTATTTTATACGGTAAGGACGAGTTTTCTTGATCATAAAGGATACATAACATCTTCATCATATTTACAAATACTAATTTATAATTTTTTTTAAGCTTTTTAACGTTTTCTTTTAAAAACATTTATAATTGAAAAAGTACTATTATGTTGCATACATTAAGGGGCAAAAATTAAGACAATTGCTAAATAGTTTGAGCTAAAAAATACAAATAAAATTTTTCCTTAACACATTCCTCTAGGCCCTCCCACTATTTTCATTTTATTTTTTCTTCAAAGTAAACCATTTGATAGGGTTTCTATCCATTTGTCCAATATTTTTCATCAGGAGAGCTGTTTGTTTGCAAGCCTTGGAAAAAATAGATATTTTAAGATTTTGAAATAAGATTTTTACTAACAGAAAAACATTTCAAATACAAACCAAATTTTGTCTATTTGATACTCAATTCATAGGCTTTCAAACGTAGAAAATAGTTTAAAAAAATTCAAACTATAGACTGAGTTATTGATGATAATGTGCAAAAATTTATTGTTGGTCAAAGATACCCCGTTTTACGGTAATGAAAATTGCTAGCAGGCCATACCACAATTTTTTCTTTAGTTTTCAAAGCAAATAAATGTTCATGGGCTACCTATAGTAAGGACGCCAGAATTTTTTCAGCACGTATCCGGGCAATTTTATATAAAAACCTGGCAAAATTCGAGCATTCGATTTAAAAATTGACGACCAAAAATCCGGGCAATATCCAGGCAAATTTTGTCAAAACCCAGAAATTACTCAACAAAAATCAAGAAAAAAAATTGAAAAAAAAATTACATAATAAGTCAAAATGTCCTCAATAATACATGCAATTAATGTTTTTTTTTCTTTTAAAAGAATTTTAAACTTTCTTCGTCTCATAAATGTCAAAAAGTGTAGTTATTACACTAAAATTTAAGTCAATTTCATGATCTTAACATTTAAAAAAAATCATATCGTAATCTCAAATATGTTTGAAACTACTCTTCAGAATGCAAATACTTTTCAGGCCCGTGCGAAGAGTCCGTCCATGGAGAGGGTTTTCGATATTCAAATTCTGCTAGTAATAATAAAAATACCAAAAATGCACAATAAATAAGGAAATTGACTTCTAAAACCATTGTCCTTATGACTATCAAAAACAACACGGATAAATGAAAAATTCTACTGTTACTATTAGAATTAATCAGAATTCAAGGTTCCATTCAGTGCTTTTTCGGCAAATCATTAATAAACTTTCCGAAATTATATTCCTTATTTTGAATAAGAAAATTAATTAAAAACTCATTTTAGGCAGTAAAGTATGCAAATTTGAAATCAATATTTTTGAAACACTAAAAAACAAATACGAATTAAAATTTAGAATTGAAACAAAATTAAAAACTTTTGAACTTAAGAAAATTTATTCGAAACACATAGTTGATGGTTGAATTTAATTTGATTAAAAAAAGAAAATATTTAATTTTGTTTCAAGAGTACCAGTGATCAAATTCAGACATGAAACCATATTCAAATTCTACCAGTTATTAAAATAAAAGGCAGAAATACGTTTTAAAATTTTCAAGCGCAGGTTTTATAGTTTCAAATCTCAAACTCGGAATATTTTGTCAAATTCTGGATCATGGAAAGGACAAAACGATGGTTTCCTACAATTTAAATTTGGATTTATAAGAATTTAAGTTTTCAAAACAAAAAATCAAACTTATAGAACAAAAACAAACTTATTTGAAAAAAAAAATTAAATAGTAAGACTATAAAATAAGGTGAATTTGATTGAACATCATAGACAAAATGAATATGATAGAGATTAGTATTTTAACAATTAAGAAAGAAAGAGAACAATATTTAAGTACCTATGTTTAAATAAATGATGTGAAAAATGTTAACGTCCTGAGCTCGAACCTTCCGTCAGATTTAGTCTATCACCTCTTGTTTGGCATTTAGGAAATTAGTTGAAAACTTCAAAACGATTTGACTTTTGTTTAAAAAACCTATATGATTTAAAACCTCAATTTTCGAAATTTTTATAATGTTTTTACAGGCTGAAATTGGTTTTTTAAAGAATATTTCATATCAGCATAACATTTGTAATGACATAAACGATATATTTTTTTGAATCAAAGTGCTGAGTACTAAAGGATATCTTTTAGATTTTAGGTGTTTTTAGCTAATTCGGTTTTGTATCGTGAGTATTAAACACCTTTCAAATGGCTACCAGCTTGTTCATGTGTTAAATTAGTATTTTATAATTTTTTTTGTTTCGATTATAGTCGTTTTACCATCTTTATGGCATTCCCGACTTTATCACGTTACAGTTGGCGGATCGTTATTGAAAAACTTTTCCGGTACAACTGTGTTCGATGTTTACTCTTGAGTTCGAACTCGCGGACATCTGCTCAGGAGACAACAAACTTGCCAATTGAGCTATATCACAAGCCCATTTGATGAATGAATTTTGAAGTTAAAATGATTGGTTTCAAATTCTGAACTTGTTTAGTTATACTTCTTATAGAAAATACATTCTAAGAGCAGGTTCACTGGTGTTGGGAAAAAGTGGTAGAAATTTTGACATTTTGAAAACTTTATCATGCAAAAATGTTTTCAAGATCTTTGGGCGTTGTATTTTTTTTTAACATCACTGCTTTTAATTCAGCCGTATTTAAATATTTTGTTTACATAGTATTCCGTCTCACGACATATCTTGACGAACATAATTCCTAAAATTCACTCGGTTCATAGCAACCGTTCTCCAATTTCTCGGGCACCCCATGTTCGCCAGATCACGCTACACTTGGTCTAACCACCTCGCTCACTGCGCCCCCGCTCGTCTTGTTCCTACCGGATTCGTAGCGAACACCTGTTTTGCAGGACAGTCGTCCGGCATTCTCGCAACATGTCCCGTCCATCGTATCCGGCCAGCCTTAACCACCTTCTGGATACTGGGTTCGCCGTAGAGTCGCGCGAGCTCGCCAAAGATGGTTCTTAACACTCGTCGCTCGAATACTCCGAGTGTTCGCAGGTCCTCGTGCCCGTTAAGAACAACCGGTCTAATGAGCGTCATATACAGGTTACACTTCGTGCGAGGGCTAAGTCTTCTCGACCGCAGTTGCTTGTGGAGTCCATAGTAGGCACGACTTCCGTTGATAATTCGCCTCCGGATCTCACGGCTGGTGTCATTGTTTGCGGTCACCAGTGAGCCGAGATAGACAAAGTCTTCGACTATCTCCAGCTCGTCGCCGTCGATCGTGACCTTGTTGTTACTGGACAACCGGGTTCGGTCGGTTTCGGATCCGCAGGCCAGCATGTACTTCGTCTTGGACGTATTAATCATCAACCCAATCCTTCCTGCTTCGCGTTTCAGTTTGCGGTAGATCTCCTCCACCGCCGCAGATGATCTGCCGACTATATCAATGTCATCGGCAAAGCAGATAAGTTGACTGGATCTATTGAAAATCGTGCCCCGCATTTCGCCCACCGCTCGTCGAATAACACCTTCTAGCGCCACGTTGAACATCATGCAGGATAGACCATCACCTTGTCGAAGCCCCCTGCGTGATTCGAATGAACTCGACAATTCACCTGAAATCCGCACACAGCACTGCGTTCCATCCATCGTCGCCTTGATCAGTCTGATCAGCTTCCCGGAAAAGCCGTTCTCGTCCATGATTTTCCATAGCTCGTTACGGTCGATCGTGTCGTATGCGGCTTTGAAGTCGATGAATAGATGGTGCGTAGGGACCTCCATGAAGCCGGCCTGATGTCTTCCCACGAATCTGTTTGCTTGTGGCGTTAGGCGACGGAGTAGGATTCGGGACAACACTTTGTAGGCGGCATTTCAGCCGTATGTGATAGAAATATTGCTTTTTTTGCATCACAGCATACGAAAACACTTGTTGTAAAAAAAACTTGAAGGCCACAGATCTTGAAAATGTTTTTGCATGGCAAAATTTTCAAAACGTGCTAAAAGTGACAAAATTTCTACCACTTTTTCCCAACACCGGTGAACTTGCTCTAAAGACGAGTTAGGGGTTTTGAGTGTCAAGAGTTTTAATACAAAAGGTTTGTGGAATTAGGCTAGGCTAATTTTCTGGCACACTTATTTTTAAATACCTTTTGGGATGAAGTAGTTTCTCGTTACTACGGTAAATTTATTTCCTGAAAATTTTACATGGAAAAAACTCCAAAGGGAAGGGGGGGGGGGTTTAAATCCCCTGAATCACTCCCTCCCCACCCCTTTTACACGGCGATGATGCATTCCGTAAGATTTTATAAAGAATCTTAAATCTTTCTTATACTTAAACTTAAAGGTTAAAATTTGAATGGTAATTTTTGTTTGAATTTTTCCATACTATCAAATTTTGATTTAAGGATTTGTCATGTCAGTGTGGTCAGTGCCTGTATGTAGCATCTTGATCTGTCAAGAGTGAAGCAGCGCTTTGTTTACGTTTCAAACATTCGTTTCTCCCAAAATGTCGCGAATTAAAAAAGAAGTTAAAATTCGCATGTTGGACACTTGGATGCGAGAGAAGGGCATCTCAATGAATGAAGTGGCGAAACGTTTCGGCATTCATCCGGCGAGCGTAAAATCCATCATCCACAAGTTGGGGAACACTGTACGTTTGATGATTTGCCAGGATGAGGCAGAAAACCAGGACCACCTGACCCAAATCTGGACCGTAAGGTAATCAACCTCATCAACCGGAATTGATCGATGTCCATACGGGATTTGGCGAAAAAAGCTGGGACATCGATCGGAGTGGTACAGCGGATCAAAAAGCGGAACAACCTGGAGACATACAAGAAGCAGAAAGTGTCCAAACACACGGCTGAACAAAAATCACAAGCCAAAACAAGAGCCCGGAAGCTGTATCATCGGATTTTGCAGAAGCCAGATGTGTGCATTCTCATGGACGATGAAACTTATGTAAAAGAGGATTCCAGTACTTTTCCGGGACCACAATTCTACACTGCAGCTATTGGGGAGGATGTGAGTGACCACGAGAAGTCGCTTGAGGTGGAAAAATTTCGCCAGAAAGTGCTTGTGTGGCAGGCAAGCTGCTCCTGCGGATTGAAGTCGGCGAGTTTCTTTACAAAAGGAAGTTTCGAATTGATGAATCAGATTTTCATGATATTTTTATAACTTTTAGGATAAATGAAGTAAAGGGTTACATACTTTGGCTTGTTCTACAAAGCCAAAAAATATTGAATGAATTAATATATTTTGAAATTTGGTGTAATTTTTAGCTTAAAATAAACAGCTTTTTTAACTCGCGCATTGGAATTTGGTTGTAATGAGTTATTAAAGTTATTTCATAATTTTTCAATAGAGGATCTTAACTCATCTCTGAGGGAGAAGTAGGTGATGGTTTGTATCGCACGTGTTTGTTCTTCGCTTCGTCTCGGTGAAAATTATTTTTTTGAAGTTTAAGTAATTTCTTATTGTTAAATTGTGATTTTTTCTTGAATTAGTGGAAAATGCATAGTGATCAATAATTTCAAGCTTCAGTTTTTGTGCCCGACCCGATTCTCCGTTGATTTCCTCCATCTCCAGCAGGTGGCATCGTTGGCTGAGTTAAGATGAGTAGTAAATGTACTTTTACTACTCATCGGGATGCTGACAAGATCTGGCTGTGTATGTATCACAAGCATAAGCATAAGCAAGAGGATCTTATCTTTACTTATCCCTGAGGCTTTAAAAACACCTCAGACTTAAAGCTAGTTCACGTTTGGAAGATCTCGGAATGGTGAAGATTACTTTTTTGATAATAAATGTTTAGAAA